>NC_133131.1:17273528-17573528 GCF_048418815.1 Hemitrygon akajei | reverse complement strand
GGTTTTCTGTAGCAGCATGTTTGGGTTATGATTTGTGATAATGGGACTTCTCTCCAATGGGAGAGCTGTTATTCTTTCTTGTCTTAAAGCTGTTAGTTTGCGTAGGTTTTGGAATCTTCGGAGCGGAGAGGCAAAGAGGAAGGATGTGCGGGAAGCATTCTGGTCGACCACTATGGTTGGTCCCAGGCCGAAGGTCGAGGAGTTCGGAGGAGATCGAATGGTGGAGAGAGTACCCTGTTCTTGAACCCCAATGATTTTGTGCATGAACTGATAAACTCTGATTGTGTGGCGCCTTACTTTTTTTCACTTTTGTATTTGTATTTGTTTCTCTATTAACCTCCTAGTTCCTGTAAAATTATAAAGTGTAATCATTTACTTGCATATTGTGTACTTTCTGATACTTTATGTTGTGAGTGTGTACTGGAGTGCATCACACCGTATCTACACCAACCTGATTACAGAGTTGGCAGGGTCGGTGTCAGTTTACCCTAGATGAACAGGAGTCAATTGGGGCATAGTCACTACATATAAATCAGCAATAATTGTTAGTGATAAACAGAGTAAGAGGTGGAAAATTTCTTAAATGCATTTATTTTAATGCTAGGAGCATTGTAAGAAAGGTGGATCAGCTTACAGCATGGATTGATACCTGGAAATATGATGTTGTAGCTATTAGTGAAACATGGTTGCAGGAGGGGTGCAATTGGCAACTAAATATTCCTGGATTTCGTTGCTTCAGGTGTGATAGAATCCGAGGGACAAGGGGGGAGGTGTTGCATTGCTTGTCAAGAAAATATTACAGCAGTGCTCTGGCAGGATACATTAGAGGGCTCGTCTAGGGAGGCTATTTGGGTGGAATTGAGGAATGGGAAAGGTGTAGTAACACTTATAGGGGTGTATTATAGACCACCTAATGGTGAGCGAGAATTGGAGGAGCAAATTTGTAAGGAGATAGCAGATATTTGTAGTAATCACAAGGTTGTGATTGTGGGAGATTTTAATTTTCCACACATAGACTGGGAAGCCCATACTGTAAAAGGGCTGGATGGTTTGGAGTTTGTAAAATGTGTGCAGGATAGATTTTTGCAGCAATACATAGAGGTACCAACTAGAGAAGGGGCAGTGTTGGATCTCCTGTTAGGGAATGAGATAGGTCAGGTGACGGAGGTATGTGTTGGGGAGCACTTCGGGTCCAGTGATCACAATGCCATTAGTTTCAATATAATTATGAAGAAGGATAGGTCTGGACCCAGGGTTGAGATTTTTGATTGGAGAAAGGCTAACTTTGAGGAGATGCGAAAGGATTTAGAAGGAATGGATTGGGACAGTTTGTTTTATGGGAAGGATGTAATAGAGAAATGGAGGTCATTCAAAGGTGAAATTCTGAGGGTACAGAATCTTTATGCTCCTGTTAGGTTGAAAGGAAAGGTTAAAAGTTTGAGACAGCCATGGTTTTCAAGGGATATCAGAAACTTGGTTTGGAAAATGAGAGATATCTACAATAAATATAGGCAGCATGGAATAAATGAGGTGCTGGAGGAATATAAAGAATGTAAAAAGAATCTTAAGAAAGAAATTAGAAAAGCTGAAAGGAGATACGAAGTTGTTTTGGCAAGTAAGGTGAAAATAAATCCAAAGGGTTTCTACAGTTATATTAATAGCAAAAGGATAGTGAGGGATAAAATTGTTCCCTTAGAGAATCAGAGTGGACAGCTATGTGTGGAGCCAAAAGAGATGGGGGAGATTTTGAACAATTTCTTTTCTTCGGTATTCACTAAGGAGAAGGATATTGAATTGCGTAAGGTAAGGGAAACAAGTAGGGAAGTTATGGAAACTATGATGATTAAAGAAGAGGAAGTACTGGCGCTTTTAAGGAATATAAAAGTGGATAAGTGTCCAGGTCCTGACAGGATATTCCCTAGGACCTTGAGGGAAGTTAGTGTAGAAATAGCAGGGGCTCTGACAGAAATATTTCAAATGTCATTAGAAACGGGGATGGTGCCGGAGGATTGGCATATTGCTCATGTGGTTCCATTGTTTAAAAAGGGTCCTAAGAGTAAACCTAGCAATTATCGGCCTGTAAGTTTGAGGTCAGTGGTGGGTAAATTAATGGAAAGTATTCTTAGAGATGGCATATATAATTATCTGGATAGACAGGGTCTGATTAGGAACAGTCAACATGGATTTGTGCATAGAAGGTCATGTTTGACAAATCTTATTGAATTTTTTGAAGAGGTTACTAGGAAAGTTGATGAGGGTAAAGCAATAGATGTGGTCTATATGGTCTTCAGTAAGGCCTTTGACAAGGTTCCACATGGAAGGTTAGTTAGGAAGGTTCAATCGTTAGGTATTAATATTGAAGTAGTGAAATCGATTCAACAGTGGCTGGATGGGAGATGCCAGAGAGTAGTGGTGGATAACTGTTTGTCAGGTTGGAGGCCAGTGACTAGTGGTGTGCCTCAGGGATCTGTACTGGGTCCAAAGTTGTTTGTCATATACATTAATGATCTGGATGATGGGGTGGTAAATTGGATTAGTAAGTATGCAGATGATACTAAGATAGGTGGCGTTGTGGATAATGAAGTAGCTTTTCAAAGCTTGCAGAGAGATTTAGGCTAGTTAGAAGAGTGGGCTGAAAGATAGCGGATGGAGTTTAATGCTGAGAAGTGTGAGGTGCTGCATTTTGGTAAGACTAATCAAAATAGGACATACGTGGTAAATGGTAGGGCATTGAAGAATGCAGTAGAACAGAGTGATCTAGGAATAATGGTGCATAGTTCCCTGAAGGTGGAATCTCATGTGGATAGAGTGGTGAAGGAAGCTTTTGGTATGCTGGCCTTTATAAATCAGAGCATTGCGTATAGGAGCTGGGATGTAATGTTAAAATTGTACAAGGCATTGGTAAGGCCAAATTTGGAGTATTGTGTACAGTTCTGGTCACTGAATTATAGGAAAGATGTCAACAAAATAGAGAGAGTACAGAGAAGATTTACTAGAATGTTACCTGGGTTTCAGCACCTAAGTTACAGCGAAAGGTTGAACAAGTTAGGTCTTTATTCTTTGGAGCGTAGAAGGTTGAAGGGGGTCTTGATAGAGGTATTTAAAATTATGAGAGGGATAGATAGAGTTGACGTGGATAGGCTTTTTCCATTGAGAGTAGGGGAGATTCAAACAAGAGGACATGAGTTGAGAGTTAGGGTGCAAAAGATTAGGGGTAACACGAGGGGGAACTTCTTTACTCAGGGAGTAGTAGCTGTGTGGAACGAACTTCCAGTAGAAGTGGTAGAGGCAGGTTCGATATTGTCATTTAAAGTAAAATCGTTTAGGTATATGGACAGGAAAGGAATGGAGGGTTATGGGTTGAGTGCGGGCCAGTGGGACTAGGTGAGAGTAAGCGTTCGGCACGGACTAGAAGGGCCGAGATGGCCTGTTTCCATGCTGTAATTGTTATATGGTTATAATAATCTGATTCAGATTCTGAAGTGGGGACTGTCAGGAAACTAGAGCAATAACCAAGAGAGGAAACTGCTGTCCATAGGAATGGATGTATTTGTGTATCTCAAACACTTACATTTAATTTTATAGAAGTTCTTTCACGTTCAGCATTTGTCACAAGGGAATGGTCTATAGATGTAAAAACAATTCTTTATTTTGAGAGAGATTAAAATATTCAAAGCAACTCCAAGTATGGCTCAGCAGTAACTAATAGCATTTAATCCAGCCACCCCTTGCTGAGCTAATTACCTGTGTGTGGTCAATCTTCCGCTGTCTGTCTCCCTGCAGAGAAAGTTGTTATTCTTTTTTTGTGTGGTTATTGTTTACCTCCTCAAAACCAGCACACCAGGAGAGTACAACCAGAGGCCATTCTGTGAAGCAGGAGGTTGCAAAACCAGGTGCTGGCCTCAGGGTGAAGGGTGGATTGCACAAGACAAACAGCAGCCGCAGAATTTAGCATCTTGAACATGAGCAGCTGGGAATGATTGACGCCTCCTTTAGCACCTGCAAACTGCAGGAGGTGAACAAGAAAAGCAGGAATCTCTCGCAGTTCAGACAATCCTTGCTCTTTATCCCAGAGAACGCCAGCTGGAGACCTCCTGACTTCCCACGTGTCGCCTGACCACGTTAGGAATACAGGTCTCAGAAAGGAAAGATGAGGGAGATACAAAAAGGAAGGCATTGTGGCGACCCACTTCCTAGCGCACTCGAACCGGCTCACAAATAGCCAGCGCGCCGGCACAAAGGCCAGTCCCAAAAGGGCGCCAGGTCTGCTTCACCAACAAAGGGAAAAGCCCGCGCGGGACTGTGAATACGTGCCCCCTACAGCATCCGCGCCCGGGGAGGGCGGGATCAGGGAGGCTTTAAAGCGAGGTCACGAAGTTCGAATAAAATCTTTTTTTAACTGCAGTTTACCAACTCCGTGTCGTTATTTCAGCGCTGCGAGTAGCACACCGCTACAATTGGTGACCCCGATGGCCCAAACGATATTTGGACCGGAGATGAACGACGCCGCATCTGTTCATGCAGTTTCATTGAAACTGCCAAGCTTCTGGATGCTGCGACCTCACCTATGGTTCCAACAAGCAGAAGCCCAATTCCACATTTGGCAGATAACCTCAGAGGACACACGTTACTACTACGTGGTGAGCTCCCTCGACCAGGACACAGCAGCCCAGGTTGAGGAGTTCATACAGTCTCCCCCAGCGGACGGCAAATACACGGAATTCAAAGCCCTGCTCATAAGGACTTTCGGACTCTCACGGCGCGAGCGAGCTGCCCGTTTACTGCACCTGGATGGTTTGGGAGACAGACCTCCATCAGCTTTAATGAATGAGATGTCGTCTCTGGCTGGAGGACACAAGCCCTGCCTCATGTTTGAGCAGGCATTCCTGGAGCAGCTGCCCGAGGACATATGCCTGCTGCTGTCCGACGCGGATTTCAGCGACCCCCGGAAGGTGGCTGCCCAGGCGGACTTGCTGTGCAAAGCCAAGAAGGTGAGTGGGGCATCTGTCATACAGATCACCAGGCCACGCTCCCAGCAGCAAACCAGACCAGGCCCGGCCACAGAGCCCGCTAACCCCAGAGGCAGGGGTGAGAAGCCCAACGAACAATGGTGCTTCTACCACCAGCGGTGGGGCGCAGAAGCCCATCGCTGTCGCCCGCCCTGCAAGTTCCCGGGAAATGCCAGGGCCAGCCGCCGCTGATGGCTACGGCGGCTGGCCATCGGGATAGCCTCCTGTATGTGTGGGACAGCAGGTCGGGACGCCGTTTTTTTGGTTGACACTGGTGCCGAGATCAGCGTCTTACCTCCGATGAGTTACGACACCCGCAACAGGGCACCGGGTCCCCCCCGAGGGCCATGAACGGCAGCACGGTAAGGACCTACGGCACCCGTACGGTGCAGCTACAGTTCGGCTCCAGATGGTTCACGTGGGACTTCACTCTGGCCGCCGTAGCCCAACCACTTCTGGGTGCAGATATTTTGCAGTCTCACAGCCTACTGGTCGACCTGCCGAGGCAGAGACTGGTCCACACCAAGACCTTTCAAACGTTCTCTCTGGGAGAAGCCCAGTTGCTGGCCCCACACCTAGACTCCATCACGCTGTCCGACAACGACTTCACCAGAGTCCTGGTGGATTTCCCATCGGTTCTGGCACCGCAGTTCACAGCAGCCATGCCCCGACACGGCGTACAGCACCACATCCCGACCCAGGGACCACCCCTCCACGCCCGTGCTCGAAGGCTTCCCCCAGACAAGCTCTGGCTGGCGAAGGAGGAGTTCAAGAGGATGGAGGAATTGGGGATCATACGGAGGTCCGACAGCCCATGGGCCTCCCCCCTGCACATGGTGCCCAAAGCAACAGGGGGCTGGAGACCATGCGGCGACTACCGCAGGCTGAACGAGGCTACAACACCGGACCGCTACCCTGTGCCGCACATTCAGGACTTTGCAGCAAACCTGCACGGCGCACGGATCTTCTCCAAGGTAGACCTCGTCCGGGGATACCATCAAATCCCGATGCATCCGGACGACGTCCCCAAAACGGCACTCATCACCCCGTTCGACCTTTTTGAGTTCCTCCGCATGCCGTTCAGCCTAAAGAATGCCGCACAGACGTTTTAGCAGTTAATGGACGCGGTGGGACGCGACCTGGACTTCGCTTTCATCTATTTGGACGACATCCTCATAGCCAGCAGCAGTCGTCAGGAGCATCTGTCCCACCTCCCTCAACTCTACGCCCAACTGAGTGAATATGGCCTGACAATCAACCCGGCCAAATGCCAGTTCGGGCTTGACTCCATCGACTTCCTGAGCCACAGGATCACTACAGACGGGGCAACCCCTCTGCCCGCTAAGGTAGACGCAGTCCGTCATTTTCCCCGACCCACCACAATCAAAGGCCTTCAGGAATTCGTGGGTATGGTAAATTTCTACCACCGCTTCCACCCTTCAGCTCCCCGAATCATGCGCCCCCTGATCGCCCTGATGTCGGGTAAGGGCAAGGACATTACCTGGGACGACGAGTCCGCCGCCGCTTTCATTAAAACGAAAGAAGCCTTGGCAAACACCGCAATGCTAGTGCACCCCAGAATGGACGTCCCTACCGCCCTCACAGTGGACGCATCTAACACGGCAGTTGATGGGGTACTGGAGCAACTCATCGCGGGTCGCTGGCAATCCCTGGCGTTTTTCAGCAAACACCTGCGACCACCCGAGCTCAAATACAGTGCTTTCGACCGGGAACTGTTGGCGCTATACCTAGCAATCCGGCATTTCAGGTACTTCTTACAAGGTAGGCCCTTCACCGCGTTCACGGACCACAAGCCGCTTACCTTTACGTTCACGAAGGTGTCCGATCCCTGGTTGTCCCGCCAGCAGCGCCATCTGTCCTACATCTCTGAATACACGACGGATGTCCGGCACGTCTCGGGTAAGGACAATGTTGTGGCGGACGCGCTCTCTCGCCCTAACATTCATGCCCTTTCCCAAGGGGTAGACTTTGAGGCGCTGGCAGAGGTGCAGCAGGCAGACGAGGAGATCCCGAGTTACAGAACTGCAGTCTCCGGCTTGCAGCTCCAGAACCTCCCCGTAGGCCCAGGTGAGAGGACCCTACTCTGTGACGTCACCACCGGCTAACCCTGTCCCCTCGTCCCGGCAGCCTGGCAGCGACGCGTTTTCGACTCCATTCATAACTTAGCGCACCCCTCCATCAGGACAACCGTCCGGATGGTCTCCAGCAGGTTCGTTTGGCACGGACTCTGCAAGCAAGTCAGTGAATGGGCCAAAATGTGCGTGCACTGCCAGACGGCCAAGGTGCAGCGGCACACCAGGGCCCCGCCACAGCAGTTCCACCCCACCCGCCGGCGTTTCGACCACATTCATGTGGATATCGTGGGCCCTCTGCCAGTGTCGCGCGGAGTGCGGCACCTCCTCACTATCGTGGACCGGTTCACCAGATGGCCAGAGGCGATCCTGCTCACCGACACCACCTCCGAATCTTGCGCCCGGGCTCTGATCGCCACCTGGGTGTCCCGCTTTGGTGTACCGGCCCACATTACCTCCGACAGAGGCGCCCAGTTCACCTCCGGCCTGTGGTCAGCTATGGCCAGCCTTTTGGGGACACAGCTGCACCACACCACTGCCTACCACCCACAGTCGAACAGACTAGTGGAGCGTTTCCACCGTCACCTAAAGTCAGCTCTCATGGCCCGCCTGCAAGGAGCTAACTGGGTGGACGAGCTTCCCTGGGTCCTACTCGGCATCCGCACGGCGCCCAAAGACGATCTGCACACCTCGTCCGCCGAGTTGGTGTACGGCGCACCCCTGGTCGTCCCCAGGGAGGTCATACCAGCCCCAAGGGGGCAAGAGGAAGAACCCGCAGCGGTCCTGGGCAGACTACGCGAGAGGCTCGGCAACCTGGCCCCCATACCCACTTCGCAGCATGGGCAGAACCCGACCTGCGTACCCAAAGACCTGCAGAACTGTAAGTTTGTGTTTGTACGAAGGGGCGGGCATCGGGCACTGCTACAGTGGCCCTACGAGGGGTCGTTTACGGTGATCAGGAACAACAGGTCCACATTCGTGCTGGACATTGGGGGGAAAGAGGTTTTCACGGTGGACCGACTCAAACCGGCCCATGTGGACGTGGCGCAACCGGTCGAGTTTCCGGCACCGCGGCGCAGAGGCCGACCTCCCAAACAGGGTCCGGCCCAGACTGTGGACATTGGGGGGTGTATCGCCGGTTCTGGGGGGGGTGGGGGGTTATGTGGCGACCCACTTCCTAGCGCACTCGAACCGGCTCACAAATAGCCAGCAGGGGTTCAAAGTAAATTTGATTATCAGAGTACATCTAGGTTACCATGTACAACCCTGAGATTATTAGTCAGCAAATCTATATAATAGTAACTTTAACAGGATCAATGAAAGATCAGATAAAGCATAGAAGACGCCAAACTGTGAAAATGCAAATATAAATAAATAGCAATAAATAACAAGATAAGGAGTCCTTAAAGTGAGATCTTTGGTTGAGGGAACATCTCGATAGGCGAGTGTAGTTATCCTCTTTTAGAAAACCTACAGCACAATACAGGCCCTTCGGCCCACAAAGTTCTGCTGAACATGTACCTACCTTAGAAATTACTAGGCTTACCTATAGCCCTCTATTTTTCTAAGCTCCACGTACCCACCTAAAAGTCTCTTAAAAGACCCTATCGTATCAGCCTCCACTACCGTTGCCGGCAGCCCATTCCACGCACTCACCACTCTCTGAGTAAAAAACTTACCCCTGACATCTCCTCTATACCTACTCCCCAGCACCTTAAACCTGTGTCCTCTTGTGGCAACCATTTCAGCCCTGGGAAAAAGCCTCTGACTATCCGCAGGATCAATGCCTCTCATCATCTTATACACATATTTTGTTCAAGAGCCTGATAGTGGAGGGGTGGTAGCTGTTCTTGAACCTGGTGGAGCGAGTCCTGAGGCTCTTGTACCTTCTACCTGATGACAGCAGTGAAAAAAGAGCATGGCCTGGGTGGTGAGGATCTTTAATACTGGATGCTGCTTTTCTATGACCGTGTTCATGTAGATGTGCTCAATGGTTGGGAGGGCTTAACCCATGATGTACTGGGCCGAATCCATTACCTTTTTGTAGGATTTTCTGCTCAAAGGCATTGGTGTTCCCATACCAGGCTGTGATGCAGCCAGTCAATACACACTCCACTACACGTCTATAGAAGTTTGTCAAAGTTTTTGATGTCATGCCGAATCTCCACAGACTCCTAAGGAAGTAGAGGCACTGTCATGCTTTCTTTGAAATTACAATTATATGATGGGTCCAGTACAGGTCCACTGAGATAGTGACACTCAGAAATTTAGATGTACTGAACCGTCTCCGATGAGGACCGGCTCATAGACCTAACTTTCTTTATGCCATTAACTGAGGGCTCCAGGTTGGGAACCCCTGCTCTATAGAAACCTCTGAGCTCCTCCAGTATCCTGTGTATTGATAGATAGATAGATAGATACTTTATTCATCCCCATGGGGAAATTCAACATTTTTTCCAATGTCCCATACACTTGTTGTAGCAAAAACTCATTACATACAATATTTAACTCAGTAATAATATGATATGCATCTAAATCACTAACTCAAAAAGCATTAATAATAGCTTTTAAAAAGTTCTTAAGTCCTGGCAGTTGAATTGTAAAGCCTAATGGCATTGGGGAGTATTGACCTCTTCATCCTGTCTGAGGAGCATTGCATCGACAGTAACCTGTCGCTGAAACTGCTTCTCTGTCTCTGGATGGTGCTATGTAGAGGATGTTCAGGGTTTTCCATAATTGACCGTAGCCTACTCAGCGCCCTTCGCTCAGCTACCTCTGTTATCAGAGGATTTGTGAATGGAACAGTACGTCGTGCAATTAGCAGCTAAGGGAGATTTTAGAATAAATGTGAGCCACAATAAAACAATAGAACAGAAAGCTAACTGGGAGCATGAATTCTCAGTCACATGAAGCTGTTAAGATAATGCTGTTACAGTGCCAGCAATCAGCGATTGGGGGTCACTTCTGTAGGCAGTTTGTACGCCCTCCCTGTGACACGTGGGTTTCCTCCGGGTGCTTCCTCTCACTTTCCAAAGATGTACGGGTTTAAAGTTAGTGAGCTTTGGGTATGCTATGTTGGTGCCAAAGGTGCGGCCAAACTTGTGGGCTGCCCCCGCACATATTCAGACTCTGACACAAATGACGCATTCCACTGTATGTTTCCATGCTTCTGTGTGCACACAACATCATGTAGATCTAATTTTTTATGATCTGCTATCAGGAAATTATTGAATTCTGCTTCCAAGATTTGGGTCAACTAGCTTCACACTCAGTAGGACGTGCAGGTACTGAATTGAGCGGGGAAGTGGCAACGGTGTTATGGTTTTAAAAAGTAAATTAACACTACTAAATGACCAGGAATAGAAAAGTTCTGCACTGTTTGTTTTTTTTTATGAATAAAGCTTTTCTCCGATGAAGCAAAAGGTCTACAGTACGAACTAAGAGTGTGGGAATTATTTGGCACACATTCTCAAAGCCATTTGTGGAATTTTGATGTGCAGATTCAAGTCACATCTGTACCACAATAATCACGTGAAAATGATAAATTGGCCCTGACGGGCTTTGGGACACCCTGAGGTGCAGTGAGTCGCTTCATGAGCAAGAAGCTACTTTTCACACAAAGCAGGTACTCTATAAGGGATTGTAAACAGACACATTCCTTGACTGTAATTCGGAAGCTTCTGATTGTAGGTAGAAAGGGGACAGGTGGACGTGTGAACGTGCACTTGAGAGTTTCTATGTTGCATGTTTGAGAATGTAAGAGGTGTGTGCATGTGGAGATGTTTCTGGCAATGTATATTTGTGTGTGTGTACTGTGTGTGTAATGAGAGACAGTTGTGTTGATATCAAGAATGTCATAGAGAAGTACAGCACAGAAACAGGCCCTTTGGCCTATCCAGTCCATGCTGAAACCATTTAAACTGCCTACTCCCATCAACCTGCACAAATAAGCCTCCAGTGCTCATGAGAAAATAACCCAGGTTTGTCTAGTCTTTCTTTATAGTTTGTACTCCCTAATCCCAACAATTCCTTTCTCAAAGTTCAAAGTACATTTATTATCAAAATATGTATACATTATGCAACCTTGAGATTTGTCTCCTAACAGGCAGTTACAAAACAAAGAGACCCAAAAGAACCTTTTTAAAAAGATCAGCAAATACCCAATGCGCAGGGAGAGGGAAAAACACAAATCATGCAAGCTATTAGCATTCAGAATGGAAGTGGGTCCACGGACATGAAGCCCAGAGCAGGCACAGCCTTGGCCTCAATTCAGGGCAAAGCTGAGTACCGCTCTAAACCCTCCACGTGCTTTCTGTAACGTGATAGTCAGAATTGCACCTAATACTCTAAATTAGGGGTTCTCAACCTGGGATCCAAAGACCCCTTTCTTAATGGTATTGGTCCATGGCATTAAAAAGTTTGAGAACCCCTGCATGTTGTCTCATAAGTGCTACAACATAACTTCCCGACTTTTAAACTCAGCTCTCGAACTAAAAACCCACTTGTGTTCAGGGAGCTATGGATTTGCACTAGTCTGCAATATGCTAATTAAATGTTTATTTAACCCAGTGGCATAAATAAACATCTTAGAAGCCTCCAGCGGCTCTAACACAAATCAGCACCCTACAGCTAGCACTGTACACACTACAACTCTGGAATGTACGGAAAAGGCCAAGGATGAAATCCCTTTATCTTTGAAGAAAGCCCGGTCTGCCTCCCACAGGGAGACAAACTAATGCCAGCGTTATGAAGGATCGATATCTCTAGGCGAGGTTAAAGCAAGGAAAGCCAGTTCTAATGAATGCCCCTCCTAACAAAACATCTAGGCATGACCTTATCATAACCAACACTTCTCTGGAGAGACGAGTGCAAGGGACCACACAGATCCTCAGGGGAATGTGGCCAATCCAGTCGTCATCTAAAGCAGGGGGCAACGAGGCACCTGCAATACCTTGGGTGCAAAAGAGGACGAAGAAGAGATTTATGAGGATGCTGCCTGGGTGAGGAAAAGGTAGGCCATGCTGGATCGTTATTCTTCAGAGTGTAGGAGAATGAGGGATGACTCACAGAAGTTTATAAAATCATGAGCGGTATGAAAAAGTCATAGTTTTCCCCCCAGGGTTGGAGATTCCAAAACGAGATGACACAGATAAAAGATGAGAGGGGCAGGACTCAAGAGGAAACTATTTTACACAGAGGGCAATGAGAACTTCTTAAGTTACCTGAGGAATTGGTCGAAGTGGCTACAGTTACGACATTTAATAGGTATTTGCATAGATACATGGAAGGTTATGGGCCCAACAAGGGGTTATGGGATCAGCTGGGAGGATGCTGTGGCTGGCATGGACTAGCTGGGCCGAAGGGCCTATTTCTGTGCTGCAGTACCTCATGGTTCTGTGACCCTCTCCAGTGACGGACATCAGTAACTCAACAATGCCTATCCACTTGCGGCAATAGCCGAAAGATTTCCACAAAAGGTCAATATGAAAGTTTTAATGAGCCCCACAAATAGAGGCTGAAATGCAACGGGTGGATCCCTTATAGAAACTGCCACCCCTACCCACCATGGGACATAGGAGCCAGTGAAAAGCAGAGGGTCGGTTTGCAGGTGCAACAGGCTAACAAGAAGCCAAGTGGAGTGTTGCCCTTCACTGCTAGTGCTACAGGGATTGAATTTAAGAGCAGGAGGTTATACAGGGCAATGTTGAGGCCATACCTGGAGTACTCTGTGCAGTTCTGGTCTCCTTACTTGAGCAAAGAAACATTGGCTTTGGAGGAGGTTCAACAGGTTGACTCCAGAGATGTGGGGTTAGCTGCTAGGAGAGATTGAGTTACCAGGGACTATACGTACTGCAATTCAGAATAACAAGAGGGATGGAGATCAGGAGAAACTGCTTTTCCCAGAGAGTAGTGAAGCCATGGAATTCAGTGTCCAGAGAAGGAGTAGAGGCTACATCATTAAATATATTTAAGACTCATTTGGATAGATTTTCATAGTTCAAAGTACTATGGGGTCATATTTATTATCAAAATATGTTCGATAGTTTCATTTAATATCCGAGAATGTATACAAGATACAGCCCGAAATTCTTACTCTCCACATACATCCTCGAAACAGAAGAAAAAACCCCAGAGAATGAATGACAGGGGAGAAAACGTAAGGACCCCAAAGCTCCCTACCTCCTCCCATGCACAAGTAAAAGCATGCAGCATCAACCCTCCCCCATTTATTCTCAAAGAAAGCATCGGCATTCCCAAGCAACAGCAAAGCCCCCAAAGAGAGACCATGGTCTACAATCCATCAAAAATTAACTGTTTACTCCAACATTTTGACATCCCATAGGCTCGCTCTCTCTCACTAGCAAGGGAAAGACAGATATCGTTCCTTCCACAGCGAGAGGGGAGACAGTCACTGTTTCGATGTTACAGTCAGTCTGAAGTGTTGCT
The DNA here is from genome assembly GCF_048418815.1 of Hemitrygon akajei. Taxonomy (NCBI): domain Eukaryota; kingdom Metazoa; phylum Chordata; class Chondrichthyes; order Myliobatiformes; family Dasyatidae; genus Hemitrygon; species Hemitrygon akajei. The sequence continues at coordinate 17,559,979 of NC_133131.1, read as the reverse complement.
TTTGATTTTGAGTTCCCCGACGCAAGAATCAGCAGCAAACTCTCACTCACTGAGAGAGAGAGAGAGAGTGAATGATCGCTGAGTATAGAGGCCTCTGACAGCTGCTCTCGCTGTCTTCCATGTTCCAGCTCCTGCTACGATTCACTCTGTGACTCCGGTGAGAATTTGTGTCCACAAGGCCGCACCCCAAAGGCACCCGACTTCAGGCCAAACCAGGACATATTGAAAACACAGTTGATCAGCGAGCTCCAAGAACGGGAACACACCACTGTGCAGAACCATAGTTTGAGTGGCGCTGTAGATCAAAGACCCCACAGGACCCCAGCCACCATGAAAAGGAAGATAGAGACATTAGAAGAGGAAGAATTTGACAGAATCACTGATGGGCTGGAGAAGTCACCCTCCGTAGCCATCTTTACCTCTGCCCCAGTATACATTATATAACCTTGAGATTGTCTCCTTACAGGCAGCCACAAATCAAGAATCCCAAAAGAATCCATTAAAAAAAAGGACCACCAAACACCCAATGTGCAGAGAGAGAAAAAAACAAATTGTGTAAACAGCAGAAGTGCGTCCTCAGACACAAAGCCTGGAGCAGCCAGAGGAGGCCCACAGCCTCAGCCTCAGTTCAAGACATTGCGGGGCCCACAGACACATGGCTCAGAGCAGCCCAAGCAGGCCACGTAGGAGGGGAATTAAGGGTTATGGTGACAAGGCAGGTAGGTGGAGTGAGTCCACAGGAAAATCAGCCCTGATCTTATTGAATGGTGGAGGAGGCACAACGGGCCAGATGGCCTATTCCTGTGCTTATTTATTATGTCACATGATCCGGGCCTACAGAAGGATTTGCTGAGAGATTTGCTGCTGCCAACTTTACAAGTGGATGTTGGCTGGTCACTCAGTCCAGTGATCTGAGTCGGGATGGGTACAGAAGGGCAAGGGGAGGATTTCAATGGGTGGAAGAGATGCACAATCAGAAAGGACTACAGGCATCACTATTCCATCTGCACTTCCTAGGTTTAATTCGATTCAACACATACAAGGTTTTGATGAGTGAGCTACGCATTCAGGATCCTTTCAGCTCAGTATAGTGTGTATTATTTCACCATCTCAGGGGGCTCGGCCTGTAACGCTGGCAGCATGATCCATCTATTGTCTTGCAGGACTCCCATCACCAGCCGCCTCCCCTTCCAAGCTCACTAACCAGGCCTTGTGGAATGGGTGCTGGCTGGCTATACACTAACCCAGACCCATCTCCAGTAAATGTCAGCACCACCCCCTGGGGAATATGTGGAGGCTGTCAGTCAACAGAGTGAAGTCAGTAAGTACTCCGGCTGCAATTAAGTGAAGCGACCGTTGGTTCTAAACAAAGGAGCGTTAACAAAGTGTGTTTTTTACAATTTTCACCATGATTGACAACGTTTGAAATATAAGGACTGAATACTTGGACAGAGGAAAGTGAGAGCAGGATTATTCAGAAAGGCAATTCCTTTCATAAAAGAGCCTGAACAACATAACAGGGACTAGTAGGTGAAGTCGTTCTCAGGTTAATTCCACCAGGCTGGCGATCAGTGTCATGAATTGTGCCCGGGGAGAGCTCACTGGGACGCAGCACCCAGGGGTTCTACTGGAAAGGACTGGGCTTTAAAGGGAGTAAGATATAAATTGAAAATGGAACTGGTTTGCAGCAGACAAGTAGGGCTGCAGGCTGCAAATTGTGCTAACAATTCATTCTTCATTTTAATTAATTTAGTAATCGTAGCATGGTGATTAACATTTGAGTCATGCAGAGATAATGTCTCTCCAGTTCGCTGCCAGGCCTTGGTGCTTAACGCTGGTTTTATCAGCTCTCTGCCCATCGATGGGAAGATTCCTCATGGTAATCAACACCCTTGCCCCCCCTCACTCTCTACCATCTCCACGGGGAGTCAGTGACTCTACGAGATGAAGGATCTTCAGCCTAATGTTGGTATGTTTTTCTTTCCACAGATGCTGGCTGACCTGCTGGGTGCTTCCAGCATTTCCTGTTCTTTGCCTCTGCAGTCCTGTTGGATTCCACCTTCCCCTTTCATAGGAAACAGGCAAGGGCTTATTTTTCTCTGTTTCTCTGAGGTGCAGCAGGAATTACCAGCTCAAAAAATGGTGCATTTCAAAGGTGTGCCTTACTGTGATTTTGTGTCCTGGGTGTTGACGGCGGAGGGCCCAGAGCTCACAAATGAAATTCAATGGGAGCTTCAGGCCCTGATTGGATGGAGGGGTTCACCACAAAGAAAAATGGACAGGTGAGACATAAAGGACACGGCCCAGAAACAGGCCCTTCAGCCCACTGTCTATGCTGACCTTTTAGCCCATCTAAACTAATCCCACTTACCCACATTAACCCATACCCTTCCATGCCTTGCCTATTTAAATGCCTAGGTATATGCCTCTTAAAAGCTATAATTGTGTCTGATTCCAGCACCTCGCCTGGCAGCACATTCCAGGTATCAAACACCGTTTATAAAAAATATATATATTAATTCTTTTTATTTTGTTTATTCATTTGGGGATGTGGGCATCACCAGCTAAGCCACCATTTATTGCCCATCCCTAGTTGCCCTTAAGAAGGTGGTGTTGAGCTGCCTTCTTGAACCCTGCAGTCCCTGAGGTGTAGGTACACCCTTTTAAATCTCCTTTAAAACTCCTTCCTATGTCTCAAACCAATGCCCTCTTGTCTTTGATAGCCCGACCATGGGAAAATGATTTTGACTATCTACTTTATCTATGTATCTATCTCTCTCTCTGTCTCTACTTCCATTCTTCTTTTTCTTTGTTACTGCATATGTTAATCAAAATGGCTTCTTTGTTTTGTTAAAAGTAGGAATGCTTCTTTGTTGCGAGAGAGTGCTGGAAGCTTGATTGGGTTAAAATTTACTGATAACGAGAACTGTATTCCTTTGTTAACCAATTGGGATTAATGTTGTTCTTTCTTCTGAGTCTGTAAGCTATTGTTGGTGGGCTTTTGGGGAGATCAGCGTGAGGGGGTGAGAGAGAGAGGACGCGATGCTGTAAACTGGGCGAGGAACGGACCCCAAGCCGGGGTCTGAGGCCAGGAGGTACCCCAAGGAGAGGAGACGAAGATAGATGTGCTTGGTTGATCACTTCGGGTGGTCCTGAGCTGCGAGTCGAGGAGTTCGGAGGGGATCGAATGGTGGCCAGAAGACTTCAGTAATTGAGCTCCAACGGTTGTGCACAAAGTGGTTTGGACTTTGATAAGTTTGGCACCTTTTCTGTATTTTCTTATCCTTCATATATACTGTATCGTTATTAATCACTTAGTTATAGTAATCTTTATAAATTGTAATCATTTAATCGCATATGGTGTCCTGTTTGTTCTTTGGCAAGGCGGGGACATCACACAGCATCCACACCAGCTGATTACCCAGTTTGGCGGGGCCGAAGGCTGCTCCCCCTAGACGAGAACGAGCTGAGTGAGCCTGAGACGACACAGGGGGGGTGCATATATATATATATAAAAAATGTTATTATTGATACAGATAAGGTAGATAAAATTATAATATTATATGCTTTCATATAATGAGGGGAGTGGTGACACAGTAGCATAGCGGTGGGCATTAACACTATTATAGAGCCAGTGACCTAGGTTTAATTCCTGCTGTTGCTCTCGGTGAGGAGTCTGCATATTCTCCCCATGACCGCGTGGATTTCCTACGTACGCCCCGGTCTTCGGCCCACTTTCCAAAGACATATGGGTTAGTCGGTAAATCAGTCAGGTGGGCGTGATTGAGGGGGTGCGGAAGGGCCTGTTACTGTGCCCTATCTCTAAATAAACAAAAGTAAATAGAAAATAAATCACATGCTACTACCGTGTCAGCTGCTCAGCCTCCTTTGCTCCAGGGAAAACAAGCCAGGCCTATCCAATCTCTCTGCATAACCAAAGCAAACTCCAGTCCATGGAGTGGGCTGAAGTCCTGAGTGAGGGAATGGATCTTCTTGGATATTCATTGGACAAAACGCATATGTGGTAAACTATGTATACCTGTCTGGACACGCCCCTCTGCTGACTGCTCCTGTGACTCCTCCCACAGACCCCTGTATAAAGGCGATTGGGGCACTGCTCCTCCCTCAGTCTTCGACATGGTCGTGTTCCCTTTTTGCTGTTAATAAAAGCCTATCGTTCACTTCCAGTCTCCTAGAGTTATTGATGGTGCATCAGTGTAATTGCCGGAACTGATGGGTGAACACTACACTGCGGCTGGGATTTTTATGTTTTAATTTATTTTTTGATATACGGCTCAGAGTAGGCCTTCCTGGCTCTTCCCAGCAATCCCCCACTTTCACCCTAGCCTAATCACTAGACAATTTACAATGACCAATTAACCTACCAACCAGTGTGTCTTTGGACTCTGGGAGGAAACTGGAGCACCCGGAGGAAACCCACGTGGTCATGGAGAGAATATACATACAGGCAGCGGCAGGAATTGAACCCGGGTCACCTGCGTTGTAACATGGTTTGTTAACCATTACGCTACCGTCCTGCCCTAATGCTGGTGAGCAAGATTCTCACAGCACAGCTTGGAGCTGCCCACAAGGCAATGTTTGGGAGAAAGCAGCCAGACACCAAATGATGTGCCCCTTTTGTACAGAGGTCGGGGAGGGTGATGAATTAATGTAACTCCTGGTTCATCCCCAGCAGATTGATTACTCAGGACTCTGTGAGATTCTGGCTTTTCCCTGGGAAGTCTACCCTGAGCTGATTTCGTTCTCCTCAGGGAAGATCACCTAATAACATGGGCCTTGTGACCTGCCTGAAAACTGCTGGCATTTTGGTGACGGAGCTTTTCCAGCACATGTACCAGCATGGTCCAGGAGAACCCACAATACCTCTGCCTACCGTACCTCCCTTCTTTGGTTCCACTCTTCACCTTCCTTTCCTATCAGATTCCATTACCTTCACCCCACCCCTATCAGCTCCCCCAGTTTCTGACTCCATCTCCACTGCTTCCTTCCCCACCTGACACCCTGTGTCAATCAACCCCTTGCTCACCTGGAACCACCCAGCGCTTGTTAGATCAAGCCCTGACCACCACCTCACCTTTTATGCTGGCCATCACCCCTTTATTCTTTCAGGTCCAGGTGAAGGGTCTCAACCTGAAATATCGACTGTCCGTTTCCCTCCATAGATGCTCCCTGAGCCCCTAGGTTCCTCTAGCATTTAGTTTATTGGCCCAGGCGAATGTCCCGTAGATCATGCTTCGGAGATTTTGACCCTACATGGGTGATGATTTGGGGAAAAAAAGTTATCACTGAAGTTCACCCTCAAATTCTTTTACAATTTGGGAGGTCTTTAAAATGTTTTTTTTAATTCTGGAGGTTTTGAAAATAATTTTGTGTGCTTAAGAACAGCTTGTACTGAGACAAGAAATGAGTTGACTCAAATATGTTGACTGTGTAAGTTATGCCTTTGTGTGACTTATATCTGTAAAGATATTGCACAAATTAACTAATTTGATTTTGGAAAACAGATGTGGCTATGAGTCATCAGAAGGTTTTTGGTCACCATCCTGGCTACGGTATAAATGTGTGTGGCATCCGTTAGTCTCGCAAAAACATGGATTTGCACCTGGACTCTCCAGGGCGCAGGCCTGGGCAGGGCTGTATGGAAGACCGGCAGTTGCTCATGCAGCAAGTCTCCCCTCTCCACGCCATCGATGTTGCCCAAGGGAAGAGCAAGGGCCGATACAGCTTGGCACCAGTGACGTCGCAGGAGTTGCCAGAGCGAGGTTGAAGGGAACGTCGGACTGCCTTAGGGACTCCAGCTCCGGATTTGTCCTCAGGGTTTACTCCCGAAGCCTTTCCCATGAGTGGGTATGGCCGCAAGGCAGCGGAGGTTTGAAATCAGAGTTTTCCCTTAGATGGACCGCCTTCCCAGTATAAATGATAAAACACAAACTGTATTGAACATCGATTACATTAATATCAGCAAATCAAATGGACAAAGTGGGTGCAGCAAATCGATCCAGACCCTGCGTCAAGCAGGGAATTGACTGCAGTCCAGGCCTGCTGAGGGTGCTTAGGTGCACAGGAAACACTGGAGAAAGAGCAGTGTTTATCTGCTGTTTGCCATCTCCCCAAGAGGACCAGGGTTCCCAATAAAGCCTGGCCCTACCACCAAGTTCCTGAGAATGAATGTGAAAAGATAGAAAATGCCGGAGGAACTCAGCAGGTCAGGCTGCATCTATGGAAGGGAATAAACCGTCCACATTTTGGGCTGCGACCCTTCATCAGGATTCAATGAAATATCGATTGTTTATTCCCCGTCTGATTTCAGATTCATTTATTTATCACATGTACATCGAAACATGCAGTGAAATGTGTCGTTTGTGTTAACATCCAACACAACCTGAGGATGTGCTGGGGAAGACCGCGAGTGTCACCACACAGTCTGGCACCAATATAGCATACCCACCGTGTTCGGCAGAACAACACTTGCAGCAACAACTCCAACAAAACAAAACAGACAAACAAGCCCCTTTCCCTCTCCCACACATTCACACACAGACAGGCCACCTCCAGAGTCCTTGGCCCCGGATTCTCAGACTCGTAGACATTGGGACCAGGCTCACAGTGGTAGACGTTGGACCTCTGTCTTCCAGACACGCTGACCCAAAGGGCTTCAACTATCAGATCTCGATTCCAGACTTGCTGAGTTCCTCCAGCATTTAGTGCAACTTGCTCGCTTTCAAGGACTCTTCATCTCATGTTCTCGATATTTATTTATTATTATTAATTTGTACTTGCACAGTTTGTAGTCTTTTGCACATTGGTTGATCATTGCCATCTTTCATTGGTTCTGTTGTGTTTGATGGGTTTACTGCGTGTGCCCACAAAAAACGAATCTCAGGGCTGTATATGGTGATGTATTTGTACTTCGATAATAAACTTAATTTGAACTTTGAAGATCTTCAGCACCTGCAGTATCATTTTGTGTTAATGAAAAGATGCTGCAGCAATGCTGCAGGTAATGACAGCTGACACACCCTAACGTCCTTACATCAGGGTCCTGGCCTCCGTCAATAAATCATTAGATTCATCTTTTTTCCCCCACTGTCTTCAGGCAAAGGATAATTGATTGTGTTTTCCTGACTCCCAAGCCAAAGCAGTGACCTCTGCTGGAAATGCTCGTGGTGCTGAGAGAAGATGAGCTGCTGCTGAGGTATAGTTGCCCATCTGCATTCACTGCCCAGGCTCAGACACAAAGAACGGCTCACAGGTTAATGGGTTAACACTTCGAGAGCTGTAACTGCGCTGGAAGCAGGCCAGGAGACCATAGGTATTACTGTTACCATAAACAGAAGAGATTCCGCAGAGGCTGGAAATTCAGAGCAACACTCACAAAACGCTGGAGGAACTCAGCAGGTCAAGCAGCATCTGTGGAAATGAATAAAATGAATTCAGGCTGAGAAGTTTCAATGAGACATCAACCGTCTTAACTCAGCACTCCTCTCTCCTATTCGAACCTCACACCCTCTGAACACATTGCCTTCCACTCTCTTTGCACCAATCCCAACCTTAAAAGAAAGAGATCCTGACAAAGGGTCTCGGCCCAGGTTCAATTCCCGCCACTGCCTGTACAGCTTGAAGGGCCGGAAGAGCTATTCTGCACTGTATCTCAATAAATAAATAATTGAGAAGGAATTTAAAAAGATGTCATCAGTTCTTTCCTGGGCAGTCACATGTCCAGAGTTTCTAATTCCTTCAAAAGCTGGAGTACGACTCAACCCAAAGGCATTCCGGAAAGCCAGAGATAGCGTTTCCCATAGTGTTATTCCTAAACACAACAGCATTCTAGGGGACAGAGGGCACCGAAAGAATGTGTAAAAAAGCCACAATAGCCTTTACATAACCACTTAAAAATGCTGCTGTCCATTTATCTGTGCTGAACTCCTCCAGTCCTCCTTCCTCCATAAGACCACGCTCTTTGGCCACACATCTGTCCCAGCACCTCCTAACATAACTCTCCAAGACTCTGCATCCTTCTTATTGCCTACTTTCCCATCTTCCTCAGTATTGTGAGCACTGTGAAGAATGCAGCGTTGTGGCATCATCTAAATCACTCATATAAATTGAAAATCTTTACACAAAGTTCTCAGGAATTCTTTGAGGTGGACTTTCTTCTGTGTCTAGCTCTTATCGCCAAAACATTTACACCTTTACCTATTTGTCCTTAAACTGTTACCTACTGAAGCTCAATCTTAGCTAGATGCCTCTTGGTCCAAAATGGAGCTTACAAATTATATGGGAAGGAGAAACAAGCTGCCGAAAAACTTATCCTTGACCTCACCCCCACCCCAACCTAAATTATTCTACCATCGGCTATTAGAAAGTTGGCATTGCTCGAAGTAGAGCAGGACAGGTAACAACATTCATCTCTCCGCCAGTATCACTAGGTGCTGTTTGTTTTGTGCCTTTTAATTTTCTGTAAATTTACATTACTGAATGTACCGACTGCAAAGGTAACATTTGCACAGTTTCTTTCTTGCAAAAGTAACACACGAAAAGGAACTCAGCAGGACAAGCAGCATTTATGGAGAGGATTAAAGCCACCACTGCTTCCCTCAGCAGAGAATCCCACACATTCACTATTCCCTGGGAAAAGCAGTTCCTCCTCATCTCTGTCCTAAATGTATGTCCTTAATCTTGAGGCTATGTCCCCTAGTTCTAGGCTCACCTACCTGGGGAAACAACTTTCCTGCCTCTATCTTATCTAGCCCAATCATAATGTTATATGTTTCTACCAGATATTTCCTCATTCTTCTGAATTCCAGACAGTATGGTCCCAGACAACTCATAAGCTAAATGCCTCACCTCTGGAATCAACCTAGTGAACCTCCTCTGCACGACCTCCAAAGAGGGGCATTTCCACTACTTTCATGTGAGGTTCCAGTCACGGTTGATACCGTGCATTGTTTTGTGTGGCAGTATTAATGATGTTCCTTCTGATTCCCGTGGTTTACCTCTGTTGTACAAAGTCAAAGTCGAGTTTATTGTCATGTATGCACAGGTGAAATTAGAAACTCACTCACAGTAGCTTCACAGGCACACATCATCATGTAAGCATCTTTGTTGAGGTAGAATAGGCGAAAAAATTTCTCCCAACTTTCCAACACTAGCATTCTACACACAACCACCAGGAAGTGCTGGAGAGCAAACACCAATCTATATGAAGGGTCTTGGCTCGAAACATTGACTATACTCTTTTCCATAGATGCTGCCTGAACTGCTGAGTTCCTCCTGCATTCTGTGTGTGTTGCTTGGATTTTCAGCATTTGTAGATTTCTCTTGTCTATTCAATAGCATTGTTTGCTTCAATGCTATTTAAATTATAATAGACTATTTCTTGTGGAGAAACATATTAATAACCATTCCAAGATTCAAACTGGCAATTTGGAGCACAAAGACAAAAGAGGCTTCAAATGCTGGAATCTAGACCAAAAATCAGAATGCTGGAAGAATTCAGCAGGCCAAGCAGCATTGTGGAAGCACAAGGAGAAATGAATTTTCTGTCTCCACAGATGCTGACTAACTTGCTGAGTCCTTAAAGAGAGTTGTTTTATTTTGTTGTGTTTGCATATCCGCTATTTATCACATGGTGTGACAGGACCACCACCAAATAAACTGGATCTCAGGCTCCAGGCATGCCTGTCAATGGACAACTAACTTAATTTTATCTGCACAGAGGTCTGTGGTTCCTTCAAATGCATGAGCTGTTATTTATTTTCTACCCTACACACCTGCCCTCACAATCTTTCCAGCATCATAATTTCAACCCATTTTACCATTGATCTCACCCTTCCCTCCCCACCAATTGCCCTGACCTCCACCAACGTTCTTATGCCACAGATCCCCCTAGCTCCCATTATCCCAACTGTTGCACTCTGTAACTTCAAAAAATTAAACTAGTTCAAGAGGAAGACAGTTCAAAATGTTAGTCTAACTTTGTGTTTACTTTAAGCGAGGCACGCACCTGTCATGAGGTAGCATTATGACGTATGCAATTCATGTATTTTTACATATAACCATAAAGAATTTATAAACAACAAGTAATACTGAATTAAACAATATACTTACAAGATTACTCAAACATAACTGAAATATTAAATACACAACACCGAGCATCAGCCTCAAAACCAAAATAAAAAAGAAGAGCTGATCGTTGAATTCAGAAAGAAGGCAGTGCACATACTCCTGTCTATATCTATAGCGTTGAGGTTAAGAGCTTCATGTTTCTTGGAGTGAGCATCACAAATAGCCTGTCCAGGTCCAAACATGCAGCCATCCTGGCCAGAAAGCTCACCAACACCCCTACTTCCTCAGGAGGCTAAAGAAAATTGGTAGGTCCCCATCAATCCTCACTGATTGTATCAATGTGCCATAGAAAGCATTCTATCTGGATGCATGATGACCTGGCATGGCAACTGCGCTGCATGGGACCACAAGAAACTGCAGAGAGTTGTGGACACAGCTCAGGATGTCTTGGAAAGCAGCCTCCCTTCCATAGAGTCGGTCTACACTTCCTGCTGCCTCAGTGAAGCAGCCAACGTAATCAAAGACCCTCCCCTCCCCAGACATTCTCTCTTCTCCCTTACCCTATCAAGCAGAAAACACAAAAGTCTGAAAGCATACACCACCAGACTCAGAGACAGCTTCTATCCCACTGTTGTAAGACTCTTGAATGGACTTCTTGCACAATAAAATGACTCTCTCACAATCTACTTTGTTAAGATCTTGCACTTTATTTATTTTACCTGCTCCGCACTGTTACGCTTTATTGTGCATTGTTATTGCTTTACTTTGTTCTATCTCAATGCACAATGCACTGTAATGAAGGCCAGACAAGACACGGTTTCACTCTGTCTCAGTACATGTAACAGTAGTAAACCAATTCCAATTCAGATACACCCTATCTCACCCCTAATGTTTCACCAAGTGCTAATCTCCCAGCCAGCTGAATCTCCTCCAGTCTGACTCACGGTCCCGACTGCCCACCCAAGCTTAATCAGATCTTCGTTGACATCAGATGACACAGAGTCACCTCAGCACAGAAAGAGGCTGCCCTTCCCACAGAGTCCACGCACCCATCAAGTGCCCATTGACAGCAATCCTGCAGTCATCCCATTTTACCCCCAACGGCTCCTCCAAAGTTCGGCTATTAACTCACATTCCAGGGGCAACCTAGAGCAGACAATCACTCTACTGTTGGGTTACTGTCTAAGCTGTTACTTTTCTTGTAGTTCAACTTTCTTTTTGCTTACATATATTACGTAATCACTTGTTTATATGTAATTGTTCAGTAAATGTTCAGTAATTGTGGTACAGCTAATTCTGTAATTTTCTAGAAGTTTCCCTACAATCCTACGTCATGCCACTGAAACATAGGTTAATTTTTATTATTGGAATGTACTTTATCAATGTAGTCTGAGTTAGTATTTCATATAATATTATCACAATGGCTTTGTTCTTTTCCTTTCTTTGATGTCCTCTGTTCTATCACTACCTCAGAGTAAATTGGTTACTGTTACGAACACTGCTGAAACAGTAATAACAAGATTTACATCTCATTCTTGACATCTGAAGAATTTTCTAGATCAAAACATTTCCAGATGCAATACTACCAACCCACACACTTTTAGATGTTGACAGCGGAAAGAAATCCACAGAGACAGAGTCAGATGTCAGGATTGAACCGTTGTCAGTGGATCTGTGAGGCGGCAGTATCACTAGCTGCACTACTCTGTCACTACTAAGGTGGCCTTTCAATCCGCTGAGTCTATGCCAGTTCCCTTCAGCCCCGCTCCCCTAATTTCCTTGCAACATTTTCTCTCCCATGTGTCTCTGTAGATTCTAAATGCTTCTACAGATGCACAGTGGAGAGTGTCCTAAGTGGTTGTATTACAGCTGGTGTGGAAACACCAATGCCCAGCAATGGAAACATCTACAGAAAGTAGTGGATCATCACAAGCAATGCACTCCCCACCACTGAGCACATTTACAAGGAGTGCAGCCACAAGATAACAGCATCCATCATCAAGGACCCCCCCCAACATCCAGGTAATGCTTTCTTCTGGCCTCTACCATTGTATAGGAGGTAGAGGACCTTTAGGTCCCATACCACCAGATTCAGGAACAGTTATTACCCTACAGCCACCATGTTCCTAATCACCTGGATGTCTTCACTCACCTCAAATCTGAACTGATTCCACAACCTACAGGCTCCCTTTCAAGGACTCTACAACTCATGTTCTCAGTAATATTTACTTTTTATTTGCACAATTTGACTTCTTTTGCACATTAGTTGCTTTTCAGTCTTTACTTATATATCATTTTTAAAAATTGTATTGTATTTCTTTATTTTCCTCTAAGTTGTGTCAAGTACCTCAAAGTAGTATCTGGTGACATATACGTCACCAGATAATAAATTTATTTTGACTTTGACGTGACTTTGGCCTATCAACTTCCCCTGCTTCTCCCACCACCCGCCTACATTCCAGGCAACTTGCAGCAGCCAGTTAGCGCGTCTTTGGGATGCGGGAGGAAACGGAGATCTGAGAGGAACCCACATAGTCACAGGGAGAACTCCACATAGACAGCACCGGAAGTCAGGATCGAACCTGTGCAGCAGATGCGTTAACTGCTGTGCCACGATCTGATAAACTCCCTCCACACGGACTGGATCCCCTAACCCTTGGCCTGGTACCTACAAGATAATGAGAAGCATTGGATAAATAGTTATCAACTTTCCCTCAACTTTGCATATGATTGAAATCTTGAGCATCAATATCATCATCATGTCGTGATGCATAACGTGGGTGATCATGTTCTTGACTGTGATTGTTCTTGGCAAATTTTTCTACAGAAGTGGTTTGCCATTGCCTTCTTATGGGCAGTGTCTTTACAAGATGGATGACCCCAGCCATTTTCAATACTCTTCAGAGGTTGCCTGGCACATAATCAAGACTTGTGATATGCACCATCTGCTCCCAGGGCTTCATATGACCCTGATCAGGGGTGGGGGTGACCTACACCTTGCCTAAGGGTGAACTGCAGAGTAGCGGAGGGAAGGAGCACCTTACACCTCCTTTGGTAGAGACGCATCACCACCCTGCTACCCGGAAATCTTGAGCAACACACACAAAATACTGGGGGGATCTCAGAAGGTCAGGCAGGAAATAACGAAGGATTTCAGAACGAAATACTGATTGTTCATTTCCTTTCATAAATTCTGTCTGACCTGCTAAGACCTCTAAGCATTCTGTGTGTACTCCCCCGCGCGAAGGTGTGCAGGACCAGAGCATACACATTTAAAGGGAAGAACTTTTTCACCTAGAGAAAAGCCTGGAACACACTGCTCAAGAGGTTAATGGAGCCAGGTACTCTCACAGTATTAAGAATCATCTGTATGAGCATTGTAATTGCCAGGAGAATGAAGACTATAGACCAAAAGCTAGTAAATAGGATGAATATAGATAAGCACATGATAGCATAGACATTTTGGACTTAATGGCCTGTTTCTGCACTGTATGACTCTATGACTCTATGTTAGCTCATTCCACGGTGCAAAAGTAAAAGCATGAACTGGAGGTTTCTGGAACTACTGAAGCCAATGACTGAAGTGATTGTTAGGGCATATTCTGGAGTCAGGGTATACAGCAAGTATTAATTTCACCAGCAACCAATCTTCAGATTTGAATGTGAATCGCAGATTGAATTTAAAAAACAGCTCGGAACAATTAGACCTCAGATGCGTGCATATGCAAGCGGCCTCGAGTCAGTGGAGAGTAATGTTCACTTTGGGTATCTGGAGAGTGGTTGCGAAGAAGGAGGTGTGTGAAAACTATATGTAATTCAAAAGAAGCACTGTAGATACTGTTACAACACGCACCCAACCACACCAGCTTCTGGCGTTTAGATACTCTAACTCTTCGGAGTATGTATAGCTGGCGTACCTCTTTAAAGGTTCAGGACCTGCTAATTGGCAATCGTGTTTTGGGCACCGAGTATTTAAAAAGCACCTGAACCGAGGTTCGGTGCTCAATCGTAACTAGAGATACCATCTAGCGTTTCGCTTTTGCTCCGTTCTCGTTCCAGCATTATACCGTGTGTTGATTCCAGCCTCAGATATTCCAGCACTTGGGTCCAAATCACCCTCGTCAAAGTCTCTTGTCATAGATACATTGTAACTATAGAATTGTCCTGATGTTACCTTTGATCTTTAGCATATAAAAATGTCATGTAATACTGGATCTGGCAGACCACTTCTTCCAAGAGTGTCTCGAATAGTTGCTCGAGATGCTGAATAAACTTCTTATCCACTAGCTTCAGTGACTCTCCACCGACTTTGTTCGTGCCACAACAGTGATTATTGCTGCAGACTCCACACCACACATTCCACACTGATCAATAACCCCTCTGCCACATTTTGCCACATCTTACTCTCAGAGGTGGAGAGGAAATTGAAAGGGCCAGGTTTCAATCAAGCAGAGATCCTACCCTCCCTCCCTAGCTAGCTCTCTTCACTTTGTGAGTGCATAGTGCAGAAACTGATCTAGAACCAGTAAATTTAAACACCCTGCTGGATGCAACCAGTTCATTCTCAAAAAGGAAAGCATCAGTCTTTACCACATCAAATTCAGGACACGCACTGTCTTGGCCCACAATTAGGACACAAGTGCAGATTCAAATTAACATAGTTATTTTGCTTCTTCATTAGTATTGGGCTTGTTGTAGTAACATAATCCCCTAATTCTATCAAAAATGACTGCCTACCTGTATTTTGTCTCCCAGTTCTATTCCCTCTGCAGGTTCTGTTGGGAGACCTCCTACATGACCCACTCTTAATCCCTAGGAGAGTGGCAAACAGGAAGAGTTTTCTACATTCCTCCTCATTGGAATGCAGAACGTAGAAGATTGAAAGGAGATATGATGGAGGTATACAAAGTTGTGAGGGGTATAGATGGGATAAGTGTAAGTAGTTTTTTTCACTGAGGTTGGGTGGGACTACAACCAGAGGTCATGAGTTAAGAGTGAAAGGTGAAAAGTTTAAGAGACGTTTGGACGGTTACATAGATGGTAGGGCCATGGAGGGCTATGGTCTCAGTTTTGCACGAACTAGATGGGCCAAAGGGTCTGTTACTTTTCTACTGTACTTTTCTATGACTGTGACTCTGTGCAGGAATGGAACTGTCATATCCTTCCTGCAAGGATGGCCCACAAATCTCAACCAATTAATGTACCAGAACCAAAACACATGGAATCTGGAATACAGATCATGAGGGCCCTGTCAGAGTTGTTTCTCCTCCCAATCCTTTCCTTCACGTAGTCTGTCTCTCCCCCCCCCCCCCCCCTTTAGCTCTCTTTCGTATCTCCAGTACTCTTTCAATGGGTGGAATGACTTGCTCAGATTCAGCAGATTTCTACAAATTTTCTACCAAAATGACACATCCTTCAAGACCTCCTCAGAAATAAGAGAAAATCTGCAGATGCTGGAAATCAGAGCAACATACACAAAATGCTGGAGGAACTCAGCAGGCCAGGCAGCATCTATGGAAAAGAGTACAGTTGACATTTTGGGCTGGAACCCTTCATTAGGACTGGAAAAAAAGGACGAGGAGTCAGAGTAAGAAGGTGGGGAAGGGGAGGGAGAAACACAAGGTGATAGGTGAAACCAGGAGGGGGAGGGGTGAAGTAAAGAGCTGGGAAGTTGATTGGTGGAAGAGATACAGGGCTGGAGAAGAGGGAATCTTATAAGAGAGGACAGAAGGCCATGGAAGAAAGAAAACGGGGAAGAGCACCAGAGGGAGGTGATATGCAGGTAAGGAGATAAGGTGAGAGAGGGAAAGGGGAATAGGGAATGGTGAGGTGGGGGGGGGGGGGTTGAGCATTACCAGAAGTTCAAGAAATCAATGTTCATGCCATCAGGTTGGAGGCTATCCAAACAGAATATAAGGTGTTGCTCCTCCAACCTGAGTGAGGCCTCATTGTGACAGTAGAGGAGGCCATGGACTAACATGTTGGAATGGGATTGGGAAGTAGAATTAAAATGGGTAGCCACTGGGAGATCCCACTTTTTCTGGTAGGTGCTCAGCAAAGCAGTCACCCAATCTACGTCGGGTCTCACTGGTATACAGGAGGCCACAAGTGTCTCCTCACCTGGAAGAGTTTGGGGCTCCGAATGGTAGTGAGGGAGCAGGTGTAGGGGCAGGTGTAGCACTTGTTCCGCTTGCAAGGTTAAGTGCCAGGAGGGAGATCAGTGGAGAGGGACGAATGGACAAGGGAGTCATGTAGGGAACGATCCCTGCGGAAAGCAGAGAGTGGGAGGGTGGGGGGGGGGGGGGGGAGGGAAAAATGGGCTCGGTGGTGGGATCCCACTGGAGGTGGCGGAAGTTACGGAGACTTACGTGCTAGTCGCAGATTTTGTTTCAAACTAGCTGGATGCAGCTGTGATGGGTATTTACTTTCCAGGGCCCAAGGGGCTTATTGCTAACCTCCAGCACAGCAGTACAATCTTTAGAATCAGAGTCATTAAACACTGCAGTACAGAAACAGGCCCTTTGGCCCATCTAGCCATGGCAAACTATTAATCTGCCTCGTTCCATCCATGTACCTATTCAAATAACTCTTAAATAATGAAATTGACCCTGTATTCACCACTTGCGCTGGCAACTCGTTTCACAATCTCACCACCCTCTCTGTGAAGAAACTCCTCTCATGTTCCTCTTAAACCATTTCACCTTTCACCCTTAGCCATGACCTCAGCTGTAGTCTTATCCAACCTCAGTGGGAAAAGTCTGCTTGCATTTACCCTATCTATACCCCTCATAATTTTGTATATCTCTATCAAATCTCCCCTCAATCTTTTACATTCTTGAGAAACTTTCCAGGGCACGGAGTTGTTCTTGCCAAAGTGAAGCTTCCAACCAATATTCCTTGCTCAGCCTCTTGTTGTTAATAAGTGCCCCATGATTTAATCACGAGAAATACTTTGGCCAAATTAAACATTGCATTCACCGGGCCTGATGGATGCAATTGAAAATCTTCTCATGCTGGTAACATCAATTTAAGGCAAAAGATTATAAATGGTAGAAAGCAGTTAGGAATGGCATAAACATGAGATGGCAGGAAGTTGAACTCGAGCTCATTCTGCGGCCTTTAGTTTCTGCAATGGATGACTCATTCCTCTGTAACTTATGTCCTTTCTGTTTGTAAGAATTGTGCCAGTGTTTGACAATCCTTTGTAATTTATAAGTCATTGTAATTTGAAAATCTTCTAAAAGTTAGAAATCCTCTTGAGTTTTAAGAGCAGAATTAGGCCATTTGGCCCATTGAGTTTGCTCTGCTATTTCATCATGACTGATCCAATTTCCTCTCAATCTCAGCCTCAGTCTAATGCCTTATGCTCATATCCCTTCATGCCCTGACCAATCAAGAATCTATCAATCTTTGCCTTAAATAAAGACTTGTCCTCCACTCTCTGGCTAAAGAAATTCTGTTCTAAAAGGATACCCCTCTATTCTACAAGGACACCCCTCTATTCTGAGGCAGTGTCCTCTAGACTCTCCCACCATAGGTAACATCCTCTCCACATCCACTCTATCAAGGGCTTTCACCATTTAATAGGTATCTATGAGGTCACCCCTTATTCTTCTGAATTCTAGTGAACACAGGCCCAGAGCCATCAAACACTCTTCATATGACAATCCATTCATTCCTGGAATCATTTTCATGAACCTCCTTTGAATCCCTTCCAGTTTCAGCACATCCTTTCGAAGATAAGGGGCCCAAACCTGGTCATGATGTTCCAAGTGAGGCCTCACCAGTGCTTTAAAGTTTCAACACTACATACTTGCTTTTATATTCTAGTCCTCTTGAAATGAATGCTAACATTGCATTTGCCTTCCTCACCACCGACTCAAATTAACCTTTAGGGAATCCTGCACAAGGACTCCCAAGTCCCTTCATGCCTCAGTTTTTTGTATTTTCTTTCCATTTAGAAAATATTCAACCCTTCCATTTCTTCTGCCAATGTGCATGACCATAGACTTCCCAACACTGTATTCCATCTGCCATTTCTTTGCCCATTCTCTTAATCTGTCTAAATCTTTCTGTAGCCTTTCTACTTCCTCAAAACTACCTACCCCTCCACCTATCTTCATATTTTCTGCAATCTTTGCAACAAAGCCATCAATTCCATCATCCAAATCATTGATATATAATCTAAAAAAGAATCGGTCCCAACACAGACCCCTGCAGAACACCACTAGTCATCAGCAGCCAGTCAGAAAAGGCTCCCTTCATTCCCACTCTTTGCCTCCTGCTAATCAGCCACTGCCTTATCCATGCTACAACCTTTCCTGTAGTACCATGTGCTTATAGCTTGTTAAGCAGCCTCATATGTGACACCTTGTCAAAGGCCTTCTGAAAATCCAAGGACATGACATCAACCAATTCTGCACTGTCTATCCTGCTTGTTATTTCTCCAGAGAATTCCAACAGATCTGTTGGGCAAGATTTCCCCTTGAGGAAACCATGCTGACTATGGCCTATTTTATCATGTGCCTCCAAAACCACATCCTTAACAATTAATTCCATCATTTTCCCAATCACTGAGGTCAGAATAACTGGCCTATAGTTTCCTTTCTTCTGCCTCGCTCCCTTTTCTGCAGCCTTTAGGGATCCTTTGACTCGTACACTAAGATTTCTCTGTTCCTTGCTACATCCAAGAGTCCTACCTTTTATAACGCTTATAATTGCCTTATTATTTATCTTCCACAAAATTAAATGCCTCACATCGTTCAGGATTAAATTCCATCTGTCACTACTCTGAATGTCTTCTCAATTCATCAATATCAGTTTGTAGCTGAAGGCTACCCTCTTCACGATTAACAACACCCAGTGATAATGACACCATTAAAGACACATGTGTGTGCCTGAATGTGTATGTCTGTTTAAAGCTCCCCTCTAAAAAACAGCAAATTTAACTTCCTGCACACATCACTTTTTATCCCACTGAAAGGTATGTTTTCCATATTGACACCTATGTGCACATCAGAATTCTGAATGCACCCACAGTGTCTTGAAATTTCTCTATTTTACCTTGTGCATTGGCTTGTTGCCAAGTTAATTCTGTTTATTGAAATGGAGCATGTTTTGGCAAGGTACAGTGGAGTGTATTTTATTGGAGAGACAGACAGGCTAGAAGTCTGCTCTCTGTGGTAGTGAGCATGAGGGTTACCTCATTTTAACCCCTGCATCTCATTTACAACAACCACAAGATGGGTGTGAAGAGAATGGCAAGGATTCAAGAGCACAGACACAGCACTAGTATACACATATGCATATATACTTATAAATATATATTTCACTTGTTACGGCCTGCACAGACCCCTGATTTCAACATCATCAAGGCTGTCTGGGATTACCGATTAACTGGAGAGACAGAAGCAAACGAGACAGCCAAAGTCTGCAGAAGAACTGTAACCAGTTCTCCAAGACACTTGGAACAATCTACCAGCCGAGCTGCATGAGGGTGTACCTAAGAGAATTGATGCAATTTTAAAGGCAAAGGGTGGTCACAGCAAATATTGATTTGATTCCATTTTTCTTTTCTGTTTATTGCTCTTTATAGTAATTTTTTGATATTTAGAAACTTTTCATTTCATTATCTTTGAAAGTATCTTTGCTTTACAGATTTTTTTTACATGTGCCTAAGACTTCTGCATTTCTGTACAGGACTCTGTTTTTGTGTGGGTGTGTGTGTTTGAATTGAATTTATGTACGTGTGTATATTGAGCAGCATCTGATCAGAATGAGGTTTATTATCATATATGTAAATCAATGATGCAAAACTTGTTTTGTGGCAAAGTCATAAATTACAGAAGAGAATATTACAGTAAAAATTAGGAGTTTGTAAATCTGTGTTTGCGAGTGTGTGTTGGAGCGTGGTGGTTAGGAGTCACAACCAGCTCTTCATCCTGTAAGCTAGGTTTTCTGAGGCTGGCCAACCGGAACATGCAATCTAATACACCCATTTTGTGATGTTTTCACAGCTTAATTTCAGCCCAGTTTTTCCTCCATGAATCCCCAAGTTCTAAACAGCATGGCACACAAGCCTTGAGCCTAGCCTATCACCTGTGCCTTTGCCACTCAAGTTCAAAGTAAATTTCTTGTCACTATGTCATCGTCTACTACACTACCATTCCTTTGCTTGCAGGCATTCACAGTAGAACAAAGAAGTACAATAAAATCAATGAAAAACTACAAACAAAACTGACAACCAATGCGCAAAAGAAGACAAGCGCAGTAAATAAACAAATAATTTTGAAAACATGAGTTGTTGAGGCCTTGAAACTGAGTTCATAGATTGTGGAACCAGTTCAGAGTTGAGGTTATTCACGCGAGTTCAGGAACCTGATGGTTAAAGGGTAATAACTGCTCCTGAACCTGATGGTGTGAGATACAAGCCTCCGGTACTTACTTCCCAATGGCAGCAATGAGAAGACAGCGTAGTCTGTACGGTGGAGGTCCTTGATGATGGATACTGCTTTCTTGTGGCAGCCCTCCTTGTAGATGTGTTCAGTGATAGGGAGGGCATTTCCTGTGACAGGCTGGGCTACATTCATCACTCTTTGAAGGCTTCACCACTTTTTGTAGGTTTTCTGTTCTTGGGCATTGATGTTTCCATACCAGGCCATGATGCAACCTGTCAGGATACCCTCCACTGTACATCCATAGGAGTTTTTCAGAGTTTTAGATAACATGCCAAATCTGCATAAACTTATAAGAAAATAGAGGCATGTTATTACCAGAACTGACCCTATAATACAATAACACCAAGGAATTTAAAATTACTGACCCTCTCCTAATGAGGACTGGCTCTTGGGCCTCTAGTTTCTTCCTCCTGTAGTCGATAATCAGCTCTTTGGTTTTGCTGACGCTGAGTGAGAGGTTGTTGTGGCATCATTCAACTAGATTTTCAATTTGCCTCCGTATGCCGATTTATCACCACCTTTGATTTGGCCAATAACAGCGGTGCTGTTAGCAGACTTAAAAATGGCATCGGAGCTGTACTCAGCCTCACAGTCATAAGTGTAAAGCGAGTAGAGCAGGGGGGCAAAGCACACAGCACGCAGCCAGAACGACTAGAGCCTGCAAGTGTAGGAAACGAGGCTCCAGCTGCACAGGAAGCTTGGTGACCAGTTTC
Organism: Hemitrygon akajei; assembly: GCF_048418815.1. NCBI lineage: Eukaryota > Metazoa > Chordata > Chondrichthyes > Myliobatiformes > Dasyatidae > Hemitrygon > Hemitrygon akajei. The sequence goes on along the minus strand of NC_133131.1, from coordinate 17,538,720 downwards.
AGAATCAGAATCAGGTTTACTGTCGCCAGTATCATGAAATCATGCCATCGTGAAATTTTTTGTTATGGAGCAGCAGTACATTGCAATACATTAAAACTGAGTTACAGTAAATATATATAGATATATACTAGTTACACTTAAAAAGGCTCAAAGGTCCAATTTAATGTCAGGGAAATGTATACAATATACATCCTGAAATGCTTTTTCTTCGCAACCATCCATGAAAACAGAGAAGTGCCCCAAAGAATGAATGACAGTTAAACGTAAGAACTCCCAGCTTCATTCCCTCCCACATGTAAGTGGCAGCGAGCAACAATCCCCCCTCCCCCCACCGGCAAAAAAAAGCAAGAATCAGGACCGCCACCGAGCACTCAACCATCCGCAAAGCAATAGCAAAGACTCAGACTTACGGTTACCCCAAAGACTTAGCATTTCACCCGGCATTCGACATACTGCATCTCTCCCTAAGAAGGAAGAAAGAGGTGTCTGCACTTTCCCAGCAAGCGGGGAGGCATAGAAAACAACTCGCTGGTTTACAATGTTAGGTCTGTTACACGCTTTTTTCAAGCTCTATGCCTCAAGATCGCAAAGATCCCAGGTCGTTGGGCCCACAGCAGTAGATTTTCCGACTCCCCGTAGTGAGGTAGTATTCATGGGTTCAATGTGCATTCAGGAATCGGATGGCAGAGGGGAAGAAGCTGTTCCTGAATCACTGAGTGTGTGCCTTCAGGTTTCTGTGCCACCTTCCTGATGGTAGGTAGCAATGAGAAGAGGGTGATGGGGGTGTTTAATAATGGACGCCGTCTTTTTGAGGCATCACTCCTTGAAGATGTCCTGGATGCTACAGAGGCTGGAGCCCATGATGGAGCTGACTCAGTTCACAACTTTTTGCAGCTTCTTTCGAGGGGAAGGCAGTATTGAATGCTGAGCTGTAGTCAATGACAAACAGCGTGATGTACACACCTCCACCGTAATGTCACTCAGCCACAACAATTCCATTAACTCTTGGAGAAATATTAAAACTTGGGAGTAATTTTATTTCATTTGGCTTCCCCGGCACAGTTTCCTGTGAACGTTAAAGCCAGCATCAACCAGCCCTGATTCAATGCGGCCTAAATGGGCTCTTGTCACTACCCTGGCAACAACCCCTCCATTCATGAACTGCACAGTCCAGACAAGAAATGGATTTCCCTAATGCAGTCGCCTCTTCAGAATTCACAGCCACCTGAGCCCGATTAGCATTAGCCACATTTGAACAGGGAAATCTGGGATTAACCGAGTCAAGTCCAGTTTATTGTCTTGTGCTCAACTATAGTGCGGTACAGGCACAATGAAAAAAGTGCTTCCAGCAGCAGCACAGGCATGTAGATTCAGAAAACAAAAATTATAGGTGCATTATACAAGACAGTGAAGGAGGAAAAAGATCTGTGAAAAACAGGACATTAGTGCAAAAACAGAGACAAGACTATGGTCCGTACTGCTCAGAATCAGGTTTATTATCACTAACGTACAGTATATGTATGTAATGTATATAACCTTATAATGTATATAGAAATGAGACAACGTTTCTCCAAACCAGGGTGTAAAGCACAGTAGTACACACAATACACATAACACAATAACTTATGAAGGTAAGGATAAAATCTACAGATGAATCACACATAAATATCAAATTAAAATATTGTAAGGTACAGAACAGGTTAACCAGTGGCACTTCAACGGTGATGCTGCAGAGAGCTCAGAAGGCCACTGGCCTGGGGGAAGAAACTGTTTCCCATCTTGACTGTTCTTGTTTTTTGCATCAGAGTCTCCTGCCTGATGATAGGAAGTCGGAGGGGATGCTGGATGGTGGAATTCTTCATTACACGAAGGGTCCTGTGTACTCAATACTCCTGATAAATGTCCCCAATGGATGGTAGGGAGACCCCTATGATCCCCTCAGCTGTTCTAACAGTCCTTTGTAGGGACTTTCAGTCCAACGCTCAACTGCTCCCATACCAGATGGAGATGCAACTTGTCAGGATGCTCTCAATGGTGCCTCTATAAAATGCAGTATGCAGTTAAGATGGATGGGGGGAGGGGTATGGGAGGAGGGCCTTGCTTGCTTCAATCTCCTTAGCAAGTGGAGGTGCTACTGTGCCTTCTTGTTCAGGGAGATGGTAGTAAGGGACCAAGTGAGGTCATCTGTAATGTGCACTCCCAAGAACTTGATGCACTTAACTCTCTCCACGGAGGAGCCACGTATTTGCAGGTTCATTTGCACCATCCTGAAGTCCACAATGATCTCCTTGGTCTTCTCCAAGTTCGAGTTTGAGTTCGAGGTTAGGATGTTCTTCTCACACCAATTCACCAGCCGCTCCACTGCCTCTCTGTACTCCATCTCATCATCGTTGTTGATGATGTGTCATCATCAGATGACACGGTTTGAAACAATACCTTGTTGCCTTGCTGCTTTATATCGCTAGTGCTTCGATTTTTGCTTCAGCAGCAGTTGGATAGGAAAGGCAAATGGGAATCAGCATAGATAGGTAATACAGGGTGCATGAGTCTGAAGACTCCATTTCCATGACCCTTTGGTTCTTGTTAATCACCCCACTCTAATCCTCAGCGGGGAGAGTGACCCAACTCTCTTTACCGGCAAGACAGCACTCCACTATGCCGCATTACTGGCTCAAGACCACTCCCGGCACTGAGCCTGGTATCACTTGATGTGATTCCACCAGCAGAGATTCGCATTTCCCCACAGATGCACTGAAGATGGATTTAGCAGACTAGCCATGTTCAACTCTAAACCGGAGCCTGTCACATATTACATGCTCTTCTGCCGACGAGTGAATGAGACCTTCTTAACAGCAGCCCACTATCAACTTGTGATAACAAAAGTGTCTTCGAAAATGTGACAGGCAACAACTACATGATCACTATCTACAAGGCTCACTATCAGATCAGATAGTCTGGCTCCAGGGAGCACCACCATTCATAAAGAGAGGGGGGAAAAATTCTAATAGGTTTGTGGTATTTCTCCTGAAATCTGATGTGGTCTATTACTTTTTTCAGCTTTTAATAAATAAGCCAGACCTTTATGTTTCATTGACAAATGAAAATTATAACAGAGGCAGCATAATGACATTCCTTAAATGAGCTTTCAGAACGCACTACCCTAGGGCACTATCTTTCTCATATTGCCACTAATATCCTCTAATACATAGAAAGTCATTAATAATAATGCTTTACAAAATGATGATCCCATTTCAATTATACCACATGTTTCGTCATGTCAAACGATGGCAATTGTGACAGCGACTTTGTTTCTATTAGAGCATGAAGTTTCAGTAAAATTAAGACAATATTGCAATGCTAGGCATCAGCTTTCAGCTGTAAGGTGATGGCAGATATCCCTGGAGTCTGCCAGTGTTGGGGAGTGGGGGGGGGGGGGGGGGGAGACTGCCGCTTCTTGTGAGGAGACAGAGACATGTTAAACTGCTTGAAAGATGCACCAGGCATGAATGGGCTCAGTGGCAAATAGATACTGCAGAAGGGAGACACAGTTAGTACAGCGTTGTACAGTACATGCAACCCTGGTTCAATTCCCGCCACTGTCTCTAAGGAGTTAGTACGTTCTCTCCGTGACTGCGTGGATTTCCTCTGGGTGCTCTGGTTTTCTCCCACAGTCCAAAGACATACCGGTTGGTAGGCTAATTGGTTGTTGTAAATTGTCCCGTGATTAGGCTCGGGTTAAGTCAGGGGATCACTGGGTGGCGCAGCTCGAAGGGCCAGAATGGCCTATTCTGCACTGTATTGCAATAAATAAATTTGAAAAAGATAGAGGTGTGTAAGATGATAAGAGGCAGACAGGGTGGACAGGGTGATAACGGCTGACACAACAGGGCATAATTTTAAGGTGATTGAAGGAAAGTATTGGGGGGGATGTCAGCGGCAGGTTTTTATACAGGGTGGTGGGTGCATGGAATGTGCTGTCAGAGTCAGATATATTATTGTTTTATTTATAAAATTTATTATCAAAGTATGTGTATGGCACCATATACTACCTTGAGCTTCATTTTCTTGCAGGTATTCACAGGAAAATAAAGAACTACAGTGGAACTAATGAAAAAGTATACATAAACTGAGACTGAGAAACAACCAATGTGCACTTTATCCACACCGGTTCAGAAGCCTGCTGGTCGTAGGGCAAGGACATTAGAGTGGTTTAAGAGACACATGGATAAAAAACATTCAAGAGCTGTGCAGGACAGAATGGTAGGTTGATCTTGGAGTTGGTTAAAGGGTCAGCACAATATCATACTGCGCGGTATTGTTCGATGTTCTATGTGAGACTGAACTTAATGATCGTAATTACTGCTGCAAAGAACCCAGTCATGTTAATTGCCCATCCTCTGTGGCCAAAGATTCAGATTAGCTGAAGTACCCCCATTTTGTTTTGTGTTTGTTAGCAAGCTATTAGAAAGGTTGGAAAGCTTTGACAATGAAAAAGCAGCCACAGAGGATTTTTATTAGTTATGGACAGGAAGCATCCCTCTCTCCTTCATCTTTGATTTACTGTTAAGTGACGCTATTAATCTTCATTTTCTTTCTCACGCTACAGTATCTGCTTTAGCCATCTCACTTCAAGCCCTGAAGCCAAAATCTTACCGATAGAAGGCCTTTCTATCCTTTCCTTTTGACACAGGTGTACCGGCCGTTACTTCTAGCATTCATGTCTACGTTCCATGACTGGCACCTGTAACAGGTGGACACAAGGAAGGTCAGAAGAAAATGACAACATTGTGAGAAGAATGAAAATTTGGGATTTTATTTCGCTCTTTTCACATAGAACACTACAGCACAATACAGGCCCTTCAGTCCACAATGTTGTGCCGACCTTTTAACCTACTCTAAGATCAATCTAACCCTTCTCTCCTTCATTTTCTTTCTCACGCTACATTACCTGCTTTAGCCATCTCACTTCAAACCCTGAAGCCCAAATCCTATTGATGCAGGGCTTTTCAATCCTATAACGCCATTACTTCTACTTCCTACCGATTCAATTTCCATCCACGATACAGAAACACGATGGAGATAAAACTGGGCACAGTGTCTCGGGAGAGGAGGGACAGAATTCATCAGGACCGGGTCTCGGCCCAAAACGTCAACTGTTTACTCTTGTCCATCGACTAAACTTGGAGCCTTCCCTGATGGTGGAGATCAGCTACATAGGCCCTGTCAGATTTGAGGCTTGCTTCACTTTCTAGTGACCAGAACTGGGTGCAATATACAAGGTGTGGCCAGATAGAGCTTAATTTGCCCATTGTCACTGGCAGCTGGGGCCAACACACTTAGTGTAAGACATACTGATAACAACCCTCTTCATTCTCCCATCCACATTGCACCTTAATTTGGACACTCACACACTTCCCACTAAAATATTCTTTAAATATATTAAAGGCAGCAAAGCCTTCATCATGTGCATTTGATGATTATCTCTGGTGCCTTATCAAAAGAAAAAAAATAAAAGATTTGCTTTATTTATCACGTACATTGGAACATACAGTGAAATGTGCTGTTTTGTCTCTTTTAATGAGTTTTAAAAGCCTTCATTATATGCACTATCATCTCATTTCATTATCACCTCTGATGCCTTATTGAAAGAAAATGATAAAGATGAGCTTTATTTATCATGTATACATCAAAAGATACTGAAATGTGTCAATGACCAACTCCGCCCGAGGATGTTCTGAAGGGCAGCCCGCAAGTGGTGCCAACATCGTGTGCTCACATCTTACTAACCACCGTGCCTTTGGAACGTGGTAAGAAACAGGAGCACCCGGAGAAAAACCATGCAGTCACGGCGGGAAAAGTACAAGCACCTTACAGACAGCAGCGGGAATTGAACCATGATCACAGGCGCTGTAAAGTCTAACAGTTGCCGCTACTGTAGATTTGCATTTATTAGCACCTGGAAATGTGTTCTTCTATAACCCAACTCCACTGCCGCAGAACTTCCTAACCCTTGTATTCCAGTCTAATAGCAAAGTCCAATGTATCATTTCAAAGGTTCATTTATTATCAAAGTATACAACTCTGAATTTCTTCTTCTCCAGATAGCCATGAAACCAAGAAAGAAAAGAAAGGCAGCATAATCATCAACCCAAAATAATCCCCCCTCCCCACAAAAAAAACAAGTCAAACAGAACAGGCATATCAACACCCCCCCCCCCGGAATCCCCCTCCACACACAAAAAACGAGCAAAACACAACATGCACATCAACCCCCCACACAAAAAAAAACTGAGAAAGATTGGGCAAAAAACATAGAATATAAAAACACTATAAGACTGAAAAAAGTATACAGTCCACGTCCACATCCAAAACAGAGAAAACCTGGGCAACATTCTCTGGGCACAACAACAGGCTCTCCCCTCTCTGCTAGCATAGCAGAGTGATCCTCAGCGATCAAAAGGCAGGGCCCAGGTCTGAGAGCATATCAAAGCAACTGGGCCCAGGCCCAAGAGCATATCGAAGCGACAGCGCCCAGGTCTGAGAGCATATCGAAGAGGCCGGGCATGGGCCTGAGAGCGAGGAACAATAAGTGGCTTGGGCAATTTAAGCACCAAGCCATATTGAAAAGGTCGGGATATTGGGGCCAGAGGCGTGGAACAGACCAGTTCAGCTCACTGGTCCATGAGGTTAACTTGTCCCTGCACTGAACTGAGGCTGTTTCCTGCAACTAATGGACTCCTGAATCTGCTGCAGTGATGACTGGCTTTCTTGGATGTGGACTCACTTTCGTAACCCTCAGTTCTGAATGTTACTGGCTTACTTTTACTGTTTACATGATTTGTTTTTTTCTTGACAGTGCTTGACAGTCTTTTTTAAATGGGTCCTATTGGGTTTTTAAATGGATTCTTTTGGGTTTCGTTGTTTTGTGGCTGCCTGTAAGGAGACGAACCTCAAGGCTGTATAATGTATAACTTTGTACTTTAGCCATTCATGGTGTGTGTGTGCGTGTGCGTGTGTGTGCCATCTCTTCATCGTCCTGCATGGAGCGTTTTGTCATTGCCAGATGCCCATTTTACCTGATGTCGTGCTCAGAATCAAACCCCTTCCACCCATGTGTCATCTTTTCGAGTTGCCTCTACTATTTGTCCCACAGGTGCACAAACCGGATCAAATTACACTGACTTCCCACCACCCCTTACATTAATTCTCAAGTAATTAAGCATTGGTTTTAAACTAGAACTGGTGGGATACTGATGAGATCAGAACCCACTTCTGTTTTGTAGCAACCTTCTTTTCCCACCCTTTCAATGTGGAATCAGGCATAGTATAAAATGGGATAGAGGTGAAGAGAAGGGCTGAGCGGCAGGCAACCTCACTGTCATCTCCAGTTACAATTAAAATGAACTTCTTATTGTTTTTATCCTCATTTAGATAGTCTTTTATCAGTTCATAAGATCTATCCTGAGGCCAAACAGTTTTGAGATAAATTAACGCCGTTTCATGGCCTCTGATAATCAGTAAGTGTTTGAAATTATCCTGCACAATCTTACGATGGTGGCAATAAATGTGATAGTATATCAAGTTCTTTTATCTATTCTTTAATTTTAATCTCCTTCATTAACACAGCAGATGGAGAGACTTCAAACAGGGACATTCTGACATGTTATTATAAAACAACTTTTGTTCAGTCTTGAAGCTCAAAAATGTTGGCAATAACTTTTGTATCTTTTATGTAGGACACTGCAACAAAGAAAATTATCCAGCAATCTATCTTTTCTCAATAAAGGTTTGAAGTCTACCCAAGTATTGATATTGTTAAAGTTAGACCTTCAGATGCAATTGGATTTTTTCCAGAGTTATAGAGAAATAAGCTCTTCGGCATGACCCATCCATACCGACCATGGTCCCACCAAGCTGGTTCCATTTGCTAGTCATAATTGGCCCATGTCTCTCTAAATCCCTGTCATCTATTTATCGAAATGTATTTTACATGTTTTACATGAACAATGCACAGAACAATGCACAGAAACAGAAAAGGCTGTCGAGGGTTGTAAACACAGCCAGCTCCATCATGTGCACAAGTCTCCTTGCCATAGACGACATCTCCAATAGGCGATGCCTCAAGAAGGCAGCTTCTATCATTAGGAACCCTCATCCTCCAGGACACGACCTCTTCTTATTGCTATCATCAGTGAAGAGATATGGAGCCTGAAGGCCCAGAATCAACATTTTAAGATCAGCTTCTTCCCCTCTGTATCAGATTTCTGAATGGAGCACAAATCCGTGAGCACTACCTTAAACTTCTCTCCCTCTTTGCAATAAATATTTCCTGTTGTAATTTACAATTGTAACTTATAATTTTTATGTATTGCACTGTACTGCTGCCACAAAATAGAAATGTCACAGCATAATAAACCGGATTCTGATTCTGACATGCTAGGAGTGTGCCATCTCTACTGAATCCTCTGACAGCTCATTCCAGCACCCTCTGCGGGAAGAAGTGAACCCTCAGGTCCCTTTTAAAATGTCCTTCTTACCTCACAACTATGTGCTCGGTATATTACTCCTTCCCGGTGGAGGGGAGGGAGTAAACTGCATGTATTCACCTTACCTATACCCCTCATGATTTTATGCACCTCTCTAAGGTCACCCCTCCATTTCCTACGTTCCAAGCAAAAAAAATCCTGTCCTGACCAATGTCTCTCTATAATTCAGTCCCTGAACTCCTGACAGTATCCTTGTAAATCTTCTCTGCACTCTTTCCAGTATAATGACAACTTTCCAATAACAAGGTGACCAAAGCTGTACAGAATCCTCCAGTGTGGTTTTGCCAGTGTCTAGTACAATTAAACATAATAACATCACAACTCCTCTACTCACTTCCCTGATTGACAAAGGTCAACCTATCAAATGCCTTCAAATGTCTGCCTGTGATGTCACTTTCAGCAAACTATGTGCGTTGTGCATAGGATGAATTCAGTTCATATTGCATCTAGTTTGCCACCTTTAACTTACACTTAGATGAACCCTCCAGGCACCACCCATTTGCGTGCTTCACTTCATACACAAGCTAACGTGTTTAAACTCCAGAATAGAGAGACTCCTAGGTCCCACTGATCCATAATTAGAGAGGGTTCAAAGGAGGTTCACAAAAATGATTCCATAATTGAAAGGCATGTCGCACGAAGAGCATCTGATGGCTCTGGGCCTGTACTCACTGGAATTCAGAAGAATGAGGGGTGACCCCACTGAAACCTATCAAACTTAGAAAGGTCTCAACAGAGTCAATGTGGAGAGGATGTTTCCTATGGTGGGGGGGAATCTAAGACCAGATGACACAGCCTCAGAATAGAGGGACATCCTTTTATAATGGAGATGAGGAGGGATCTCTTTAGCCAGAGGGTGGTGAATCTGTGGAATTCATTGCTATAGGCAGCTCTGGAGGCCAAGTCAGTGGATATATTTGAGGGAGAGGTTGATTGTGTCTTGATTAGACAGGGCATGAAGGGATATGGGATGAAGGCAGGAGATTGTGGCTGAGAGGAAAAATTGCATCAGCCATGATGAAATGGCAAAGCAGAGTCAATGGCTTAATTCTGCTCCTATACCTTACAGTCTTATAACACTCCCCAGGGTCAAATAAGTCACTGTATAAATCCTACTGTGGACCAACTTCCCAAAAGAGAACACATCTCATCAGAAGGATATTGCATAGCATTCAAGATGAAAAGGAGAGGTTTTCTCCGTTGTGAGCTGCCAGATTTAGCAATTTATATCCTCCTATTATTAATGTTATTAATTTATGCATAATCTGAAGAAAGTGTTAAATATTGCATTCACATCAATCTGCTGAACACTTATAATGTACAATTTTTCAACATCTTAATATGAATTTTTATGTGTCTTCTAAGATTAAAATGCAAATATTCTTTCCTTGATGTCACTTGGAAAATGGGTTGTAAAAGAGTAGAAATTATGCTCTAGTTAGGCGTAAGCAATCTAACAAAAGCCCAGTTCGGACTGAGGTGCACCAGACTCCATCACATGCAGGAAGTTCAGTGATGTCAGGCTGAAGGTTACAACAAATTGGAATGGTTTTAATCGTCCAGTAGAAGTGTAGAATTGTGACAGCTCGGAAGATCATCATTCTTCCTGTTGAGTCTACAGAGCAGAGGTTCCAACCATTTCTACAGTATGCCTTGGACCTATACCATGTAAGGGGTCCCTAGACCTCAGGCTGGGAACCCCTGCTATAGAGGTAACTGGAAGAGAAATATCATCAGTCTGTCTTTTCTCTTTAAATATTTTCTTCCATCATTTTGCTATTCCTTTTTCGCACTATTTATTTTTATTGGAACTTATAGTAATTCGCTATGCCTGTACTGCACTGCTGCCACAAAACAAACAAATAAACGATAAACCTGATTATAATCCCCCTGCAAGTTACACTCAGTGGCCACTTTATTAGCTACCTCCTGTACCTAATAAAGCGGCTAGTCAGTGTATGCCCATGGTCTTCTGCTGCTGTAGCCTGTCCACTTCAAGATGCCCTTCCGCTCACCACTGTTGTAACATGTGGTTATTCGAGTTGCTGTAGCCTTCCTGTCAGCTTGAACCAGTCTGGTCATTCTCCTCTGACCTCTCTCATTAAGAAGGCACTTTCACCCACAGAGCTGCCACTCAATAGATTTTTTTTAAATTTCTGCACCATCCTCTGTAAATGCCAGAGACGGTTGTGCATGAAAACCCCAGGAAGTGAGCAGGTCCTGAGAAGCCAACAATCACTCCACAGTCAAAGATCACATTTCGTCCCCATTCTGATGTTCGATCTGAACCTCTAGACCATGCCAGCATGCTCTTATGCATTGAGTTGCTGCTACGTGATTGGCTGGTTAGATATTTGTCTAACCATGTACCGAAAGAGGTACAGAAGCCTGAAAGCTCACACTCAGTGATTCATGAACAGCCTCTTCCCTTCTGTCATCTGATTTCTGAATGGAGATTGAACCCATGAACAGTACCTCACTACTTTTTTATCTCTATTTTTTCACTATTTAATTAACTATTTTTATACTGTAATTCACATTTTTTCTATTATTATGCATTACATTGTATTGCTGTTCCAAAGATAACAGATTTCACAACATGTGCCAGTGATATTAAACCTGATTCTGATTCTGATATGCGTTCTGAGCGGTAATAAAGTGGCTACTGAGTGTATTCTCCCTCAATGAACAATCTAATTAATTCTGTTTCTGCTAGCCTACAGCTGGGGCTACCTTTTTATTCTTACATCCTTTTTGGCCACAGTATACACCCTCATCTTTGAGTCGTCTGTTAAACCGGGAACAATTTTCCTCTATTTAGCAATCTGAAACTTACAGTAGGGGCAAATCAGTTCAGTAATGTGAGCCAAGGGCTTGTTTCTTCTCAAACTTATTGTGAATAAGTTTGCATACAATCCAAAGTAGTAACTAATCAAAAAAGGAATTGTTTCCACAGGTGTCATGGTAGCATTGAGGTTAGTGTAAAGCCATTATAATGCCAGTAACGCAGCCCCCCCCCCCCCATTGGGGTTGAATTCCCGCTGTTGCCTGTGAGGAATCTGTACGTTCTCCTATTGACCACCTGTGTTTCCTCCAGGTGACCTGGTTTCCTCCCACATTCCAAAGACATACGGTAATGTTAGGGTGAGTGAACTGTAGCAATAGACAACAGACAATAGACAATAGGCAGTAGGTGCAGGAGTAGGCCATTCGGCCCTTCTAGCCATTCACTGTGATCATGGCTGATCATCTACAATCAGTACCCCGTTCCTGCCCTCTCCCCATATCCCTTGAACCCGCTATCTATAAGAGTTCTATCTAACTCTCTCTTGAATGCATCCAGAGACTTGGCCTCCACTGCCTTCTGGGGCATAGCATTCCACATATCCACCACTCTCTGGGTGAAAAAGTTTTTCCGCATCTCTGTTCTAAATGGCCTACCCCTTATTCTTAAACTGTGGCCTCTAGTTCTGGACTCACCCATCAGCGAGAACATGCTTCCTGCCTCCAGTTTGTCAATCCCTTAATAATCTTATATGTTTCAATCAGATCCCCTCTCATCCTTCTAAATTCCAGTGTATACAAGCCCAGTCGCTCCAATCTTTCAACATATGACAGTCCCGCCATTCAGGGAATTAATGTTGTGAACCTACGCTGCACTCCCTCAATAGCAAGAATGTCCTTCCTCAAATTTGGAGACCAGAACTGCACACAATACTCCAGGTGTGGTCTCACCAGGGCCCTGTACAGCTGCAGAAGGACCTCTTTACTCCTATACTCAATTCCTCTTGTTATAAAAGCCAGCATGCCATTAGCTTTCTTCACTGCCTGCTGTACCTGCATGCTTGCTTTCATTGACTGATGTACAAGAACACCTAGATCTCATTTTACTTCCCTTTTTCCTAACCTGACTCCATTTAGATAGTAATCTGCCTTCCTGTTCTTGCCACCAAAGTGGATAACCTCACATTTATCCACATTAAACTGCATCTGCCATACATTTGCCCACTCACCCAACCTGTCCAAGTCACCCTGCATTCTCATAACATCCTCCTGACATTTCACACTGCCACCCAGCTTCGTGTCATCAGCAAATTTGCTACAGAAAGCTTGATAACCTTTACGGGTTGCCAAGCAGAATCCTCAACAATTTGACTTGATGCAAATAATGCATTTCACTGTACCGTTCAATGTACAAATAAAGCTAATCTTTAGAATTCTGGAGCTTGAGCAGCAACATGTTAGCTGGGGTATGAAATAAGGGTGATATCTGAAGGGTTCATCAAAGTTCAAGCAGGGGAACTGCAGATGCAATGTGAATTCCATTTATCCAAATCATATGTGACAGATGTAAAACATCCTTCAAATCTATTGTACCAATTGGAGAATATGTTAGTATTGCAAAAGACAAAAGAAAGTGGTTGAATGCATGCTTTGCATTTTCCACAGGAAGGTGAGGATAAGTTAGAGGAACTGAAAGTAAACAAGTCTCCTGGGACGGAGGGTTGACACTGTAAAACTGTGGGAGTCCTGGGACAAAACTTGTGGGGAATTACCTCTCCTTTTCACAAAGCAATTCATGCTCAAACAATCCACCAAGACGAAACTTCAGCTCACCTCTGCCCTTAAATTGTTAGATTGAGATAAATTAGAGAAATAGTTAGATTGACATCCTTTATCATCAACATCCCTCAAGAGAAAAAGTATTTCCATATCCACTCCATCAGGTGTGCCATGCTGACACAAAAGAACCAAACTCGTACCAATGGAATTACATTAATGCACACTAGGGCATTTTTGGAAACTTACACCAAAAATGCTTATGGCTATTAACAATGATTTATGAAGCCTTCCAATTGACATACCTTCCGAAACACTGGGTCCCTTTGTAGACATCATTTAGGAATAAAAATGGGAAATTTTCTGGTGACTTTATGGACATTGATAAATTACTGTCATTTTCAGTATGGATGTCTTATCAAAAATTAATAACCTTAAAAGTCACGCAGCAATGTGATGTAATTAGGATGATATTGTAGCTATAAGCTGCTCCCTCATAGCTCCAATGACCAGAGTTTAATCCCGACCTCTTAGTGCTGCTTGTGCGGAGTTTGCACATTCCATGTGGATGTTCTGGTCCGCAGATGGCATGGTAGTGTAGTAATTGGGGCATCACCTTGCAATGCCAAGTTCAGTTCCTGCAGCTGTCTGTACAGAGTTTGTACATTCTCCCCATGACCATGTGGGTTTTCTCCCACATTTCAAAGACATATGGCTCGGATTAGTGAGTTGTGAGCATGCTATGTAAGCATGGAGATTCTTGCCCAACACAACACTCGCTGATTAGATTTGATGCATGCGAGGCATTTCCCTGTATGCTTCAACATACATGTAACAAATAAAACGATTCTCTCTCACGTCCCAAAAAGTTGTAATTTGGTGCCAGAAGCATAGCAGTACTTGTGGGCTGCCCAGCATGATACTCGCTGATTTAATCTGATGTGATATAAACAATCCCATCTTCCTGCTGCCTGAACAGTGCTCACTCACATCTCCTCCATTCCCAGAACATCCTGGCTCACTTCATCTTCCCACTGAGAGAGATGCTCTCATCCTTACTTACCACTCCACAAGACTCCAAATCCAGTACGCCAACCTCCATCATCTCCAAGGGAATCCCACCATTGAACACGTCTTTACCTCCTTCCCCACTCTCCGCTTTCCACAGGGATCACTCCCTCTGTGATTCGTTTGTCCATTCATCCCTCCCTACTAATATCCTTTCCGGCACCTATCCCTGCTGGTGGCCAAAGTGCTACACCTGCTCATTTACCTCCTCCCACACCTCCATTCAGGGCCCCAAACAGTCCTCCCAGGTGAGGCAACACTTCACCTGTGAATCTGCTGGGGTGGCCTATTGTGTCTGGTGCTTCGGATGCGGCCTCTTCTACACTGGTGAGACACATCATAAATTGGGGGACCACTTCATCCAGCACCCCGATCCGTCTGCTAAAAGAAGAACTTCCCAGTGGCCCTACCTTTTAATTCTGATTCCCATTCCTGTTTCAACATGTCAGTCCACGGCCTTCACTTGTGCCATGATGAGGCCACCCTCAGGGTGAAGGAGCAACACCTTATATTCCACCTGGGCAGCCTCCAATCTGATGACATGAATATCGATTTCTCCTTCCAGTTAACTAAAATTACCTGCCCCTCCCCTCTTCATCACTTCCCCACTCTGACCTTTTATCTTTTCTCCCCTGCCTATCACCTTCCCCTGAATCCTCTCCTCCTTCCCTTTCTTCTGTGGGCCACTCTCCTCTTCTATCAGATTCCTTCCTCTCCAGCCCTTGACCTTTCCCACCCACCTGGCTTCACCTATCACCCTCTAGCTATCCTCCTTCCCCTCCCCCTAACTTTTTATTCTATCATCTTCCCCCTTCCTTTCCAGTCCTGGTGAAGGGTCTCGGCCTGAAACATCAACTGATTATTCATTTCCATGGATGCTGCCCGACCTGTTGAGCTCCCCCAGCATTTTGTGCGTGTTGCTCTGGATTTCCAGCATCTGCAGAATCTCTCATGTTTATATTTTGCTGTATGTTTTGATGTGCTGGTAACACATCTTTATGCAAGTCTTTAATAACGTTGAGATAATTTTGTTAGAAATTTCACAAAATAAGTTAAAAATAATGAAAATATTCTGGGTCCACCAGCTGCCTTGGCTATTGGCAATGCTCAGGAATCCTTGGGAAAGCCCGATTCTTTAGTAAGGAGTGGGTTGTGACATCAGTAGCTGTTAAAGGTGAGGGAGTGTGAAGCCATCTTTTACTCCCTGTCAGCCTGCAGGGCCCTCATTCAAAAAAAGTTGGGAAACCACCTACATCACGTTTGGTTTCCCTTTCAGGCCTTTTCTGCTTTTCACTGTAACTCAGTGTTGCTGGTACCAGGGATGAGCCTCACGATGTTTCTCTCTTTTCCAAGTTCAAGTTCACAGTACATTTACTATCAAAGTATGCATACAGTACAGACCCTTGAGATTCGTCCCCTTTCAGGCAGCCACAGAACAAAGAAACCCAATCGAACCAATTAAAAAAGAATATCAAACACCCAATGTGCAAAAAAAAACAAATTGTTCTTTAAACAATAAAAAGTAAGTAAGCAACATTCAGAACTAACGTTCATGAGTTCACACCCACGCAGCCAGTCACAGCCAATCCAGGAGCCCATTAGCTACAGGCCGCTGCCTCAGTTCAGTGCAGAGACCAGCAAAGCTCTCTGAGCAGCGAGCTGAACACCGGCCCATCTCTCACGTCTGGCCCTGACACCCTAACCTCTTCAAACTAGCCCAGCACTTAATTCAGCACAGATGAAGGAGTTTGACGCTAACTTTCTTTCAGTTACACTGGACAGCGAAGAGTTGCTGAATACTTTTGGATGTATCTCATGGATTTTGGGCTGTTGATCATGAAAATCACCAAGAGCTTTCACAATAATACATAACTTTTTAAAATCATCTATGTTCAGTTCATAATACACATCAATTAAAATGTTGCCCACAAGGTAAGCTGAAACGTTTTCTATTTTATCCAGAGATGCCTGGGCGTCCTTAGGCAGAGCAGATGCTGCATGGCAGGACAGGTTTTAGAAAGGATATAAATTTTCGTGAAGGATTTCGATATTTGAGACAAATGTTTCCCAGAATAATTGATGCCAAGATTAAGGAAGGCATTTTTGTTGGTCCACAAATCAAACAGATCATCAATGACAGGCAACTTGAAGAACTTCTAGTGGAACTGAAGAAAATCGCATGGAAGGCATTCAAGGATGTTGCTGAAAATTTTCTTGGCAATTACAGAACACCAAACTACATGCAGCTGGTTGACACCATGCTTCAAGCATACAAAACCATGAAGTGCAACTTGTCACTAAAGATTCATTTTATGCATTCCCATTTAGACTTCTCCCCTGCAAACCTTGGCACTGTTAGTGATAAGCATGGTGAAAGGTTTCGCCGGGATATTGCGGTCATGGAGAGACGGTATCTGGGCAGCTGGAATCCATCAATACTGGCAGATTATTGTTGGACACTTAAGTGAGAAGCCTCAGAAAATTAGCACAAATGAAAATGATCAACAAGACATTGTTAGCTTAGTTGAACAATTGCAAAACGTCAGCACCATTATGCAATTAAACACATTAAATCAATAAAAGTTAATTTCTTGCTTTTCCAAATTCTTATGTGATACACATAGTCTGAAATTATATTTGCGTTCAGCTTCAAGCAGTCTATCATAAACTATAAAAAAATTCAGAAGAAGCAACACTTTTGGAAAAAAAATTGTTGTCTAGTGTTATATTCCATTCTTTTGATTGTACATACAGATCGTAAGATGGAAAACATTTTGTCCCAACAATTGATGAGGCAATTTATCCTTCCTATACATTCTCAGTCACAATTACATAATCGGTTCAATTTTCTTATTTTTTCCTTTTGCTTCAGCTAGCTCTTCCATTGTGAACGCCAGTGCTATTTCTGCACTGTCAACCGTTCCAGTGCTCTGTATGAAAATGGGCCTCTATTTCTAAATCTCGCACATTTAATCTTGTTTCTCCAATCGCTTTTTCTCCATCTTTCAGCTCCTGGAAGCAATCTGCTCCTGTCTGCACAGCTATCACATTCTTCTTTTCCCTTTCATTCATCTCTTGAGTGGCTGCTTTATCTCCCGCTGGTCTGAAACTGTTCTCAGCTACTGCTGGCAAATAAATTATGGCTAAGTATCATCACCAGAGTTTTATGTAAAATCAAATCAATTCTTCAAAATGGAGGGTGAAATCACTCAGTACAGCAACCAGGAGTCAAGGTTTCAAAAAATATATACCGTAGATTCCGGACTACAGAGCGCACCTGATTAAAAGCCGCTGGCTCTAATTTTAGAAATAAAATCATTTTTTTTATTATACAGGCCGCTTCGGATTTTAGGCCGCACCGAATTTCAGGCGGAACGGATTTTCGGCGCACTGGATTTCCGGCGGACCGGATTTTCGGTGCACTGGATTTCCGGCGGACCGGATTTTCGGCGCACCGAATTTTCGGCCGCTTGTAATATGAGATATTTACACAGAAAGATATTACACGTGTTGGGCTTCAAATTCTGCCCTGTGTTCGTTTTGGAAGAGAGACAACCAACACTGGATTACAGTGCAGCGTGGCTTTATTGCAGAACGCGTTTTGCCTTCCCCTTACATTCTGCTCTTATTTATACTCCTTTTTCCCCCAAACCAAACCCTCGCTACACATATTTGGTAAGGCTAAACTTTGTTATACCTACCGGTATTTGGTAACATCGGACACTTGTGTCCTTATTGGCCCGATACCATTCACACACGAGTTTTACTGTTTTTGTGCAGCGGAATCCTCAGTTTCGCTCCCTCCCTCCCTTGTACTGCTGTCTAATATCACGTGAGCCATTCCTGACCTGAAGCGGCAGTCCCAAATTAAATCTCCACCGTCTCACCATCGATTCATGTATGCCAAGATTACGCGCAGCAGCTCGATTTCCTTGTTCAACCGCCAGATTGATTGCCTTTAACTTAAAAGCTGCATCATATGCTTTTCTTCGAGTGTTTTCCATGTTGATGAGGGTGAGTACAAATGGCTGATTTACAATAATTTGTGAAGTGCGCTTGATTTATCGTACAATTTCATTGGACCTCTGTGAACTACTCATCAATTTTATTGGTCTACTGTTACGAGGCAAAATGTTTTGGCGGCATGGGAAAAAACTTTCTATTAGCCGCACCTTATTATAAGCCGCTATGTTCAATGCTGTTCAAAGCATGGGAAAAAAGTAGCGGCTTATAATCCGACATCTACGGTATTTTAAACCAGCTCCCATATACTCAACTATCTATTGCGAGTGCCAGGCTGTGAAGCAAATAGCATAAGGCCATAAGGCATAGGAGAAGAGTGAGACCATTCAGCCCATCGAGTCTGCTCTGCCATTCCATCATGGCTGATTTATTATCTCTCTCAACCCCATTTTCCTGCCTTCATCCCGTAAACTTTGACGCCCTTCCTAATCAAGAATCTAACACAAGAAAATCCACAAATGCTGGAAATACAAAGCAACACATCACAAAATGCTGGAGGAACTCAGCGGCCAGGCAGCATTTATGGGAAAGATTACACTGCTGATGTTTCTGGCCGAGACGCTTCATCAGGGCTGGAAAGGAAGGGGAGAAGTCAGAGGAAGAAGGCGAGGGGAGGTGAGGAAGAAGTAGATGATAGATGAAACCGGGAGATGGGAGGGAGTGAAGTAAAGAGCTGGGATAAAAGGGCTGGAGAAGGTGGAATCTGACAGGAGAGGGTAGAAGACCATAAGGAGAACGAGCTTCAGAGTGAGGTTGATGGGCAGGTAAGGTGAAAAGGTGAGAGAGGGAAACAGAAATGGGAATGGAGAAGGAGAGGAAATGGGGGTCAATTGCCAGAAGCTCAAGAAATCACTGTTCATTCCATTGAAGGTTGAAAGCCCCTTCTACCTCATCATGACAGTAGAGGAGCCCATGGACTGATATGACAGAATGGGAATGGGAAGTAGAATTAAAGTGGGTGGCCACCAGGAGAACCCGCTTTTTGTGATGGATGGAGCGAAGGTGCACAATGAAGCAGTCTCCCAATCTACATTGGGACTCAACGACATACATGAG
Organism: Hemitrygon akajei; assembly: GCF_048418815.1. Classification (NCBI taxonomy): domain Eukaryota; kingdom Metazoa; phylum Chordata; class Chondrichthyes; order Myliobatiformes; family Dasyatidae; genus Hemitrygon; species Hemitrygon akajei. The sequence goes on along the minus strand of NC_133131.1, from coordinate 17,519,467 downwards.
GCCACACCGGGAGCACCAGATACAGTAGATGACCAAACAGACTCAGAGGTGAAGGATCACCTCACCTGGAAGGACTGTTTGGGGCCCTGAATGGTAGAGAGGGAGGAAGTGTAGGGGCAGGTGTGACATTTGTTCTGCTTGCAAGGATAAGTATCAGGAGGGATGAGCAGACAAGGGAGTCGTGTAGGGAGCGGTCCCTGTGGAATGTGGGTAGGGGGTTAGGGAAAGATGAGTGTGGTGGTGGGATCCCACTGGAGATGGCAGAAGTTATGGAGAATTATGTGCTGGATGTGGAGGCAGTGGTAGGTGAGGACTAGAGGAACCCAGTCCCGGGTGTGGCGGCAGGAGGATGGGGTGAGGGTAGATGTGCATGAAATGGAACAAATGCTTGTGAGGGCAGCGTTGATGGTGGACGAAGGGAAGCCCCTTTCGTTGAAGAAGGAGATCAGCTCAGTTGTTCTAGAACGAAAAGCCTCATCCTGAGAGCAGATGTAGTATAGACAGAGGAAGTGAGAGAAGGGAATGACATTTTTACAAGTGACAGGGTGGGAAGAGGTGTAGTCCAGATAGCTGTTAGAGTCACTGTGTTTATAAAAGATATCAGTAGATAGACTGTTTCCAAAGATGGAGAAGGAGAGATAAAGAAAGGGGAGGGAGGTGTCAGAAAAGGACCAAGTAAATTAGAGAGCAGGGTGGAAGTTGGAGGTAAAGTTAATAAAATTGACGAGCTCAGCATGGGTGCAGGAAGCCGCACCAATGTAGTCATCGATATAGCATAGGAAGAGTTGGGAAGTGATGCTGGTGTGTCAAGAACCTACCAACTGCCGCTATAAATATACACAATGACTTGGCCTCCACAGCCATCTGTGACAATGAATTCCACAGATTCACCACACCCTGACTATAGAAATTCTTCATCTTTGTTCTAAAGGCCCATCCTTCTGTACTGAGGCTAAGCTCTCTAGGCCTAGACTCCTCTACTATAGGAAACATCCTCTCCACATCTGCTCTGTCTAGGCCTTTCAATATTCAATGGGTTTCAATAAGATCCACCCATCCACATTCTTCTAAACTCCAACGAGTACAGGCCCAGAGCCATCAAGCATTCAAGCAGCCTGCAGATATGACAGCTTCTTTAGCATCTCTGGTCACTTCTACTCAATGCTGTACTTGGCACATCCTGTCACTGCCCAGAGCGCGTACTATACAAAATGCCTGTCCAGAAGATGTGCACGTGAAAAGGAACAGAAAGTGTAGGAAACACTCAGTAGGGCAGACTGCACCTGCAGGAACAGAACCAAGTAACGTTTCAGATCAGAGGTCCTTCTACAGAACACTTCCTAACCCATCTTAAAAACTTTCCACAGTAGCATCATCAAGAGTGTCCTGTTTTACTGCATCGTTTTTGGATATGGTAGATGCAAGGCGTCAGATCGCAAGACATTACAGAGGATAGTAAAAACTGCTGACAGGTTCATCAGGGTCTCTCTCCCCTGTTTGTAACATTGGAGTGCTGTAGGCGATGGTCCCAAAGCACTTTTGAGGATCCCTACCACCCATCCCACAATCTCTTTGACCCTCTACCATCAGGAAGGAGGTACAGGAGCATCGAGACTAGGACAGTCAGACTGGGTAACAGCTTCTTCCCTCAGGCTGTGAGACTAATGTATACCCTGCCACCACCATGGTCTCGTCACTGGGACGGCGAGCTGTTTACTGTACTGTTCACTATTTACTCGTGCTGTGCACTAAATGCATTTTTGAATCATATTCTATAAGATTATTTATGGTAAATTTTGCTTTATGTTTTATGTGTGATAAATGTGGTGTGGGTACACCATGGTCCCAAGGATTGTTTAGTTGTATATATGTACAGTCAGAAGACAATAACCTTGAACTTGAATTTGGAAGGATAAGAGGAACTCAATACTACAGGGGAGGAGGGAACAATAAAACTAGTTTTTATTTTACGTATCCCCATCTGCATTTTTTATTGACTTTCATTAAACAGCAGAGAGTTGTGGACTCAGCTCAGCACATCACAGAAGCTCAGCACTCCACTCCATTGATTCTGTCTGCACTACTTGCTGCCTTGGAAAAGCATCCGGCATAATCACACACAAAATGCTAGGGGATCTCTGCAGGTCAGAGAATAAACCGTCAGCATTTTGGCCAAGACCCTTCATCAGGACATGGTCTCAGCCCAAAGCATCATCTAGAGGACTATTATAGTCTTATAACAGGATGTATGTAAGCTGTCAGAATCAGAATCAGGTTTAATATCACCAGCATATATTGTGAAATGTGATAACCTTGAGGCAGCAGCACTATGCAATATATGATAAATGTAGAAAAAGACCTGAATTACAGTAATTATATATGTATGTACTGTATAGAGTCATAGAGAAGTACATCACAGATAAAAGCCATTTAGCCATCTTGTCCAGGCAGAAACCATTTAAACTGCCTACTCCCATTGAACTGCACCAGGACCATAACTCTCTATATCTCTACTACCCAGACTTCTCTTAAACATTGAAATCAAGCTCACATTCACCACTCGTGCTGGCAGTCCATTCCACACTCTCACAATCCTGAGTGAAGAACTTTCCCCTCATGTTCCCATTAAACTTCTCACCTTTCACCCTTAACCCATGACCTCTGGTTGTAGTCCCACACAACCTCAGTGGAAAAACTCTACTTGCATTTACCCAATCTATACCCCTCATAATTTTGTATACCTCTATTAAATCACCCCTCAATCTTCTACGTCCTAAAGAACACAGTCCTAACTTATTCATTTTTTCCTTATAACTCAGGTCCTCCAGACCCGGTAACATCCTTGTAAATTTTCTCTCTACTCTTTCAAACTTATTTACATCTTTCCTGTAGGCAGATGATCAAAATGGCACACAGTACTCCAAACTAGGCCTCATCAAAATATTTTACAAGTTCAACATAACATCCCATCACCTGTACTCAACACATTGATTTATGAAGATCAATGTGCCAAAAGCTTTTTTTACGACCCTATCTATCTGTGATGCCACTTTCAATGAATTACAGACCTGTCTTCTCAGATTCCTTTTATCACACTCCTCAGTGCCCTACTGCTGACTGTGTAAGACCTATCCTGATTGGTCCTACTGAATTGCAAAACCTCACACTTGTCTGCATTAAATTCCATCTGCATTTTTCAGTCCATCTTTCCAGCTGATGTAGATCTCTCTGCAAACCACGATAGCCTTCCACTGTCCACTACATCCCCAATCTTGGTGTCATCTGCAAACTTGCTGAACAGTTAACCACATTATCATCCAGCTCATTAATGTAAATGACAAACAACAAAGGACACAGCAGTGATCCCTGTGGCACACCACTAGTCACAGGACTCCAGTCAGAGAGGTAACCCTCTACTGCCACTCTGTAACTTCTCCCACAAAGCCAATGCCTAATCCAATTTACTACCTCATCCTGAATGCTAAGCAACTGACCCTTCTTGAACAGCTTCCCATGTGGGACCTTGTCAAATGCCTTACTAAAGTCCATGTAGACAACATCCCCTGCTTTGCTTTCATCCACTTTCCTGGTAACTTCCTCAAAAAACTCTGTAAGATTGATTCCACATGACCTACCACACACGAAGCCATGCTGACTATCCTTAATCTGTCCGTGTCTGTCTAAGTATTTATATATCCGGTCCCTTAGAATACCTTCCAATAACTTTCCCACAACAGATGTCAGACTCACCAGCCTATAATTTCTTGGTTTATGTTTAAAGCCTTTTTTAAACAGTGGAACAACATTGGATATCCTCCAATCCTCTGGTACTTCTGTCACTAAGAATGATTTAAAAATTTCTGCTAGGGCCCCGGCAATTTCTGTACTTGCTTCCTATATGGCCCGAGGGAACACCTCGTCAGGCCCTGGGGATTTATCCACCTCATTTGCCTCCCCTGTAATCTGTACAGGGTCCATGAAGTTCATGCCGCTTTGCCTCACTTCTATAAACTCTATCTTAGTTACAGTAAGTTAAAACAGAAATTTTAAAAAGTATTGTGGTAGGGTTCATGAGTTCAATGTCCATTTAGAAATCAGATGTCAGAGGGCAAGAAGCTGTTTCTGAATAGCTGAGTGTGTACTTCCGGGCTCCAGTACTTCCTTCTTGATGGTAATAATGAGAAGAGGACATGTCCTGGGTGGCGGGGGTCCCTAATGATGGACACGTCCTTCCTGAGGCACTGGTCCTTGAAAATGTCTTGGATACTATGGAGGCTAGTACCCACAATGGAACTGATTAATTTTACATTTCTGCAACTTTCTTCAATCTTGTGCAGTAGCCCCACAGTGATGCAGCCAGTCAGAATGCTCTCCACGGTACAAACCAAATCTCCTCAAACTCCTTATGAAATATAGCCACTGTCTTGTCTTCTTTATACCTGCATCAATATGTTGTGTCCAGGTTAGGTCCTCAGAGATCTTGACACCCCAGGAACTTGAAATTGCTCACTCTCTCCACTCCTGATCCCTCTATTAGGATTGGTTTGTGTTCCCTCATCTTACCCTTGCTGAAGTCCTCAATCAGCTCTTTGGTCTTGTTAACGTTGAGTACAAGGTTGTTGCTGTGACACCACTCAACTAGCTAGTATATCTCACTCCTGTAACCCTCTCGTCATAATCTGAGATTCTGCCAACAATGGTAATACCATCATCAAATTTATGGATGGCATCTGAGCTGTGCCTAGCTACACAGTCATGGGTGTAGAGAGAGTAGAGCAGTGGGCTAAGTACACACCCTTGTGGTGCACCAGTGTTGAGTGTCAACGAGGTGGAGATGTTATTTCCAATCCACACAGATTGAGGTCTTTGAGCAGGGCTGTACATGTGTTATCAAGATTTTCCATTTTCTGCCTGAATGAGACACAAGAGATTTTGCAAATGCTGAAAATGCAAAGCAACATATACAGGCAGCATCTATGGAAAAGAATAAAAAGTCAAAGTTTCAAGCTGAGACCAGGTCCTGATGAAGGGTCTTGGCTAAAATGTCAACTGCTTATTCTTCTTCAAAGATGCTGTCTGACCTGCTGTCTGTAGTAGTAATAATAATAGCAGCAATAATAATAAAACCTTATTTATTGAGCACTTTTCATGAAGACAATGTACTTCAAGGTGCTTTACAATGGGATAAAGTGCAAACAAAAAAATGTTTCATTAAAAGCAAGGTTAAATAAATGGGGTTTGAGCTGGCATTTAAGTGTCAACTGAGGTTGCGTCCCTTATAGTTTTAGGTATTGAGTTCCTCAGTTTGTGAGTGTAGTTTAACAAAGCTGACCTGCCAATGATCTTTTAAGGAAGATTGTGTAAATTTAAGAGACCGGTGGTAAGGGACCTGACAGCTCGAGCAGGATTATAAAACAAAAGTGATTCTGTGATGTACTCCAGTCCCAGCCCATTGAGAGCTTTAAAAACAAGTAAGAGAACTTTAAAATCAATTCTAAAAGATACAGGAAGCCAATGCAGAGTAGTTAGGATGGGAGTGACATGCTCCTTCACCCTGGCTTTAGTTAAAAGTCCAGGGGCAGCATTCTGTATGTAAGAAGCTTTTATGTTCTACCTGGTTTCCTCACAATGCTCCAGTTTTCTCCCAAAGTTTAATGTTAGTAAGTTGTGGGCAAGCATTACTGGTGCCAGAAGACTGACGATACTTGCCCCCATCACCTTCATATTGTGTTGGTCATTGATGCACTATATATGTTTTGATGTACATAACAAATAAAGCCAATCTTAAACCTTAATGTTAAATTTCCTGAAACCCTGCATTTTCAACTTTGACTTTCATGCCTCTCCCCACTTAGTTCCTACTTAATATCCATCACCCTGAAATATTATGTGCAGTAAACCCAAGAGAGCTGGGTGACGGACTGTATCAGGTTAGTGCAAAATGCCTATCAGATTTCCCCAGAAAAATCACTGCACTCAAACAAATTGACTTTGAGATATTCCACATGATGGAGAAGATGATCTCTTTTCATTTATTTACCTTTGGTGTATCACCGACTCTCACATATTTGCAGGTTACTTAACAGGAGGCAAATAAGAATCTCCTTCTGAAGAATGTCATAAGGCTGCTTAGAGACAAACGTCATTGTCATGGTTTAATGCCATTTGCTAATGAATTTATTTATGTCCTGAAGGATTTAAAGCTTTGAAACAATAAATTCTTGCTAAGCTACATAAAACTGTTTGACAACAGTTCACAGATCTTTCATCTTTTATGGGTTACCCTGAAGTGTACAATGTCATTCAGACCAACATAAACCTTGAAATTCCTTGTACCACTTTCACATTTCAACAAATTTAAAAACTAATGTCTATTGTTAACAAGACGTCAAATCTAAATACATTCTGCCTAATTGGCACTTATAGAATGCAGATTAATTGCCATAAAACACCTCCCAGAGAATAATTATGTGCCATTGATTTTAAATTCTAAAGGTTTATTTGAGTCCAAGCTTTTGTCACTCCCCTATGATTAAACACTAAGGAAATTTATTGTTCCCTTTGTCTGGTGTCTCTCCGTAACCCATGGTGCAACCATAACCAATTGTCCCTATCACTACTAATCATAGGCCATAGACCAAACTTGTGTTCTTGATCTACAGCTCCGTCACTGAATAAATTCAGAGTTAACTAGACCATTAAAACAGTGTTTTGCATCCCCACATCAGCAATAATTCATTATGCATAATCGCAATTGTTCCATTTTAAGTCAAATATGAGCAATTTTTTCTTCTATTCTTTTCCTTCCCTGAAGGACGTGATTCTACAGGTTAACAACCATTGTACCTACGGATCTATTTCCCTGTTCAATCTCCCCTACATTGGCGAGATCCAATATAGAATCGGGCACCTCCACTCCATATGCTACAAAAGGCAAGCTTTCCCGGTGACCAGCCATTTTAATTCCAATTCCTATTCCCGTTCTGACATGGTGGTCCATGGCCTCCTCTTCTGCCACAGTGAGATCACTCTCAGGTTGGAGGAGCAATATCTCATTGGCCTCCAACCTATGGGATGGCAGGTACATGGCTTTCTCTAACATCTGGTAATTTCCCCATCTCCCATCTCCTTCTTTTTCCATTCCCCATTCTGGTTACCCTTCTCTTTCCCTCAGCTGTCCATCATCTTCCTCTGGTGCCCCCTTTCTTCACCTTCTTTCATGGTGGGGGAGGGCAAGAGGGGGTGTTGTGTCCTAGGGGTTGGAGGTGTGGCCTGCAACATCGGTTTTCCTGGTCCTCTGGTTGGTTGGGGGTGGGGAGGGATTGGGACCTTTTTTCTTGAGTCTAGACTGGGAGGAAGAGACGTCAAGCTGATGGGAGGGAGCCAGTGGGGAAGAGGGTGGCAGAGGGGCAAGGATTCAGAGATTGCAGCCTTTGTTGGGATCCTTGGAGGATATTAAGGATAGGACCTGGGCCTCAAGGGATGGCAGGTTAGGGAGAGTGATGATAAACACAAGAGATTCTGCAGATGCTGGAAATCCAGAGCAACACACACAAAATGCTGAAGGGACTCAGCAAGTCAGGTAGCATCTGCGGAAATAAATCAACAATGTTTCAGGCCAAGACCCTTCATCATGACTTAGAGGAAGACTGCTGCCTTAGTGACTTGAGGACAGTGATGTGATGGAGAGGTTGGTGAAGGTGAGCTATGGTCAAGTCAAAGTCAAAGTCACCATATACTACCTGGAGATTCATGTTCTTGCAGGTGTTTACAAGAAAACAAAGAAATACAATAGAACTGATGAAAAACTGTGCATAAACAAAGACTGACAACCTGTGCAAAAGAAAGCAAAATAGTGCAAATTTTAAAGAAAATAAATAAATAATAGAGAACATGTTGCAGAGTCCTTGAAAGTGAGTCCATAGGTTGTGGAATCAGTTCAGTGTTGAGGTGAGTGAAGTTATCCACACTGGTTCAGGAGCCTGATGGTTTAAGTACCTGAACCTTGTGGTATGGTTTACCTCCTGCCCAGTGGTAACAACAAGAGGGCATGTCCTGGATGGTGGGGTTCTTGCTGATGAATGCTGCTTTCTTGTGACAGCGCTCCTTGTAAATGTCTTCAAACACGTTAGGTATCAAGTAGAGCAGCTGCCTCACAGTGCCAGAAACCCAAGGTTCAACCCCGACATCTGATCTCTCTCTCCCTCTCTCTCTCTCTCCCCCTCTCCCCCTTTCCCCTCCCCTCTCTGTATATACACCCAAGAGGTCCCACAGAGCATCAAATGCAATGTGCGAAAACTAAATGCTATCAAGCAGAGCCTGGGGCAACAGAAACGGTTTACAGTTTCCTTCAGAGGCCTGCATTCGGAACTGAATGCCATAGATAAAGACACACGACATTACAAATGCAGGAATCAGGAGCAACTCTCAAAATAGCCAGATGAAGTCTCAACCTGAGACGTCGATTGTTCATTTCCTTCCATAAATGCTGTCTGACCTGCTGACTTCCTCAGCTGGTTTTGTGTGAGTACAGTAAGTGCCTGATAGTGACTCACACTCTTAACACTAGCAACCAAAGGCGAATTTCTACCCTAATTTGTCATAACATGTTTATTTCTGTCAATTTTCCAATCTTCAAGTTCTTTTCTTTCCAGTAGCTAATAGCCAGTGCAAGACAATTTTAACTTAGAGGGGCAGCTGGGTAACAGGCCTTTCAGCCCACCAAGCCCATGCTACCCAATTATACCCATGTGACCAATTAACCTACTAACCTATACGCCTTCAGAATGTCAGAAGAAACAAGAGCACCTGGAAGAAACTCACGCAGTCACAGGGAGAGCGTACACACCACCGGCAGTTGTTATTAGCACTCAGTGGCCAGTTTATTTAGTACACCTGCTCGTTAATGCAAATATCTAATCAGCCAATCATGTGTCAGCAACTCAATGCCCAAAAGCATGCAGACATGGTCAGGAGGCTCAGTTGTCATTCAGACCAAACACAAGATTGGGAAAGAAATGTGATCTAAGTGACTTTAACCGTGGACTGATTGCTGGTGCCAGATGGGGTGGTTTGAGTATCTCAGAAACTGCTGATCTCCTGGGATTTTCATGCACAGCAATCCCTAGAGTTAACAGAGAATGGTGTGAGAAACAAAAAAAAAATCCATAAAGCAGCAGACCTGTGGGTGAAAACACGTCGTTAATGAGGAGGTCAGAGGAAAATGATCAGACTGGTTCAAGCTGACAGTAACTCTAACAGCCACGTGTTAAAACAGTGGTGTGCAGAGGGGCATCTCTGAATGGTCAACACCTCGGATCTTGAAGTAGATGTGCTACTGTAGCACAGGACGACAGATATACCCCGTCAGTAGCCCCTTCGATAGCTACTGGTGATACGTTATAAAATGGCCCCCAAGTGTATACTCAGCTCCAGACCTGGCAGCTGTTGCGGAAGAAGAGAACAATCAACCCTGATAAAGCTGGAGAAGGCGAGTGCAGCCCGCTAGTGGCGACGCAGAGTGAGAAAGACGGCAAGAGTGCAGGGGGTAGGGGAGTGCCTCCGCCACTGCAGCAGTTTCTCCTTGACAATTCCAACAAGGTTCTGAAGATCAAAAGGAATGGAGCAGAGCAGGACTGCAATCACTCTGTAACAACGATAGACCCTCCATATCAGCAAATTAGGAAGCCTCCACCTGTGGCGTGTTCAATGGAGCACAGAAGGTGGTTGTGTTTGATGGTCCTGCTTTGAATTCAAACTGAGATTTTTACAACACTCTCCTTAAATCTGCTTTACTATGCTCCCCACCACCTCCACAAGCACAGGGATATTACCTTCCTGTGTTGCAGCTAATGATTTTTCCATGTTAATCATTTCAGTGCAACATTACCATTTAAATTATTAACATCCTCAAGCAGCTAAAATTTAACAAGGGTTCTGCAGCTTAAAGGTGCAGTGCCTTTACAGAAAGCAATACTGTACCTGAACCCGGTGGTGTGGGACCTAAGGCTCCTGGACCTCCTGCCCGACAGCTGCAGCAAGGAGAGACCATGACCTGGATGGTGGGGGTCTTTGATGATGGATGCTGCATGCTGCATTTCTGTGGCAGTGTTCCTTGTAGATGTGCTCAGTAGCGGGGAGGCTTTGACTGTGATGGACTGGCCTGTGACCAGCACTTTCTGTAGGCTTTTCCATTCATGGGCATCGGCGTTTCCATGCCAGGCCAGTATGCAAACAGGCAGGATACTCTCCACTGTGCGCCTTTAGAAATTTATAATGAATTCTGAGCCTGGTCAGGGGCGGAGATGGTTAATCTATCTGGCTGTGTGAGCTGTATAGTTGGATGAGGAAACCATGGGATCTAGGTCTTGGGTATGTCAGCTTTGCTTACAGCGATGTTCACCGCCTCAGATTACAACAATGTCCCTTCAGAACAGAGAGGAGGAGGAATTTCTTTAGTCAGAGGCTGATAAATCTGTGGAATTCATTGTCACAGAAGGCTGAGGAGGCCAATATTTGTGTAAATTTAAAGCAGAGGTTGATAGGTTCTTGATTAGGCAGGGCATGAATGGTTATGGGGAGAAGACAGGAGGTTGGGTTTGAGAGGGAAAATAAATCAGCCATAATGGAATAGTCTGATTCTGGTCCTATGTCTCACGCTTTGAATGATTGGAGAGTCGAGTGATCTGGGGGTGGGAAGGCAAGTCATGGAGTGTTTGGTAACAGAGACCTGGTACCTCAGTGATCTGGATATGATGGGGTTGGGTGATGAGTTCAGGGCGAGTCTGTGGTGTGAGTGTGAGTACTCTGTGTCCGGCGGTGGAGACACTGGAGACTAGGTGTCCAGGGATCCCGAGAAAGGTGACGGGAGACCAACAACCTAGAGAATGGACTTAGGAAGTTAATTCTTGTGGTGTCGCTCGGCCAAACCACTGATGCTCTTTTGGAATTATTATGAATAAACTCTCATCGCCATCTCTACATCTGCATTTCCTCTGCACGTTTCGGTTCTGATATTACAAACACACTTGCTGACAGAAGGACCTCGCCAAGTAACGGACCAAGCGGAGGCTGAACAGCAGCAATTTGACATTGGTGGCTTTGTCTACATTCTGAGCGTCCCGAGTCTGCGTTCTGAACTTTTCAGGCCTGTGCCCCCGGTGTCCCGCGTCTACATTCCCAGTGTCCCGAGTCCACGTTCCCAGTGCCCCGAGTCCACGTTCCCAGTGTCCCGAGTCCACATTCCCAGTGTCCCGAGTCCACATTCCCAGTGTCCCGAGACTACATTCCCAGTGTCCCGAGACTACATTCCCAGTGTCCCGAGTCTACATTCCCAGTGTCCCGAGACTACATTCCCAGTATCCCGAGACTACATTCCAAGTGTCCCGAGTCTCCCAAGTCCACATTCCCAGTGTCCCGAGTCTACATTCCCAGTGTCCCGAGACTACATTCCCAGTGTCCCGAGTCTACATTCCCAGTGTCTCGAGACTACATTCCCAGTATCCCGAGACTACATTCCAAGTGTCCCGAGTCTCCCAAGTCCACATTCCCAGTGTCCCGAGTCTACATTCCCAGTGTCCCGAAACTACATTCCCAGTGTCCCGAGTCCACGTTCCCAGTGTCCCGAGACTACATTCCCAGTGTCCCGAGACTACATTCCCAGTGTCCCGAGTCTACATTCCCAGTGTCCCGAGACTACATTCCGAGTGTCCCGAGTCTCCCAAGTCCACATTCCCAGTGTCCCGAGTCTACATTCCCAGTGTCCCGAGTCTACATTCCCAGTATCCCGAGACTACATTCCCAGTGTCCCGAGTCCACGTTCCCAGTGTCCCGAGTCCACGTTCCCAGTGTCCCGAGACTACGTTCCCAGTGTCCCGAGTCCACGTTCCCAGTGTCCCGAGTCCACGTTCCCAGTGTCCCGAGACTACATTCCCAGTGTCCCGAGTCCACGTTCCCAGTGTCCCGAGTCCACGTTCCCAGTGTCCCGAGTCCACGTTCCCAGTGTCCCGAGTCCACGTTCCCAGTGTCCCGAGACTACATTCCCAGTGTCTCGAGTCTACATTCCCAGTATCCCGAGACTACATTCCCAGTGTCCCGAGTCTACATTCCCAGTGTCCCGAGTCTACATTCCCAGTGTCCCAAGTCTCCCAAGTCCACATTCCCAGTGTCCCGAGACTACATTCCGAGTGTCCCGAGTCTCCCAAGTCCACGTTCCCAGTGTCCCGAAACTACATTCCCAGTGTCCCGAGACTACATTCCCAGTGTCCCGAGTCTACATTCCCAGTGTCCCGAGTCCACGTTCCCAGTGTCCCGAGACTACATTCCCAGTGTCCCGAGACTACATTCCCAGTGTCCCGAGTCTACATTTCCAGTGTCCCGAGACTACATTCCCAGTGTCCCGAGTACACGTTCCCAGTGTCCCGAGACTACATTCCCAGTGTCCCGAGACTACATTCCCAGTGTCCCGAGACTACATTCCCAGTGTCCCGAGTCTACATTTCCAGTGTCCCGAGACTACATTCCGAGTGTCCCGAGTCCACATTCCCAGTGTCCCGAGTCTACGTTCCCAATGTCCCGAGTCTACGTTCCCAGTGTCCCGAGTCTACGTTCCCAGTGTCCCGAGACTACGTTCCCAGTGTCCCGAGACTACGTTCCCAGTGTCCCGAGTCTACGTTCCCAGTGTCCCGAGACTACATTCCCAGTGTCCCGAGTCTACATTCCCAGTGTCCCAAGACTACGTTCCCAGTGTCCCAAGTCTCCCAAGTCCACATTCCCAGTATCCCGAGACTACATTCCCAGTGTCCCGAGTCTACATTCCCAGTGTCCCGAGTCTACATTCCCAGTGTCCCGAGTCTACATTCCCAGTGTCCCGAGTCTCCCAAGTCCACATTCCCAGTGTCCCGAGACTACATTCCGAGTGTCCCGAGTCTCCCAAGTCCACATTCCCAGTGTCCCGAGTCTACATTCCCAGTGTCCCGAGTCTACGTTCCCAGTGTCCCGAGTCTACATTCCCAGTATCCCGAGACTACATTCCAAGTGTCCCGAGTCTCCCAAGTCCACATTCCCAGTGTCCCGAGTCTACATTCCCAGTGTCCCGAAACTACATTCCCAGTGTCCCGAGTCTACATTCCCAGTGTCCCGAGACTACATTCCCAGTGTCCCGAGACTACATTCCCAGTGTCCCGAGTCTACATTCCCAGTGTCCCGAGTCTACATTCCCAGTGTCCCGAGACTACATTCCCAGTATCCCGAGACTACATTCCGAGTGTCCCGAGTCCACGTTCCCAGTGTCCCGAGTCCACGTTCCCAGTGTCCCGAGACTACATTCCCAGTGTCCCGAGTCTACATTCCCAGTGTCCCGAGTCTACATTCCCAGTGTCCCGAGACTACATTCCCAGTATCCCGAGACTACATTCCGAGTGTCCCAAGTCCACATTCCCAGTGTCCCGAGTCTACATTCCCAGTATCCCGAGACTACATTCCCAGTGTCCCGAGTCCACGTTCCCAGTGTCCCGAGTCCACGTTCCCAGTGTCCCGAGTCCACGTTCCCAGTGTCCCGAGTCCACGTTCCCAGTGTCCCAAGACTACATTCCCAGTGTCTCGAGTCTACATTCCCAGTATCCCGAGACTACATTCCCAGTGTCCCGAGACTACATTCCCAGTGTCCCGAGACTACATTCCGAGTGTCCCGAGTCTACGTTCCCAGTGTCCCGAGACTACATTCCGAGTGTCCCGAGTCCACGTTCCCAGTGTCCCGAGTCCACGTTCCCAGTGTCCCGAGTCCACGTTCCCGGTGTCCCGAGTCTACGTTCCGAGTGTCCCGAGTCTACGTTCCCAATGTCCCGAGTCTACGTTCCCAGTGTCCCGAGTCTACGTTCCCAGTGTCCCGAGTCTACGTTCCCAGTGTCCCGAGTCTACGTTCCCAGTGTCCCGAGACTACATTCCCAGTGTCCCGAGTCTACATTCCCAGTGTCCCGAGACTACGTTCCCAGTGTCCCGAGTCTACATTCCCAGTGTCCCGAGACTACGTTCCCAGTGTCCCGAGTCTACGTTCCCAGTGTCCCGAGTCTACGTTCCCAGTGTCCCGAGTCTACATTCCCAGTGTCCCGAGTCTACGTTCCCAATGTCCCGAGTCTACGTTCCCAGTGTCCCGAGTCTACGTTCCCAGTGTCCCGAGACTACGTTCCCAGTGTCCCGAGTCTACGTTCCCAGTGTCCCGAGACTACATTCCCAGTGTCCCGAGTCTACATTCCCAGTGTCCCAAGACTACGTTCCCAGTGTCCCAAGTCTCCCAAGTCCACATTCCCAGTGTCCCGAGACTACATTCCCAGTGTCCCAAGTCTACATTCCCAGTGTCCCAAGACTACATTCCCAGTGTCCCGAGTCCACGTTCCCAGTGTCCCGAGTCCACATTCCCAGTGTCCCGAGACTACATTCCCAGTGTCCCGAGACTACATTCCGAGTGTCCCGAGTCTCCCGAGTCCACGTTCCCAGTGTCCCGAGTCCACGTTCCCAGTGTCCCGAGTCTACATTCCCAGTGTCCCGAGACTACATTCCGAGTGTCCCGAGTCTACATTCCCAGTGTCCCGAGACTACATTCCCAGTGTCCCGAGTCCACATTCCCAGTGTCTCGAGACTACATTCCCAGTGTCCCGAGACTACATTCCCAGTGTCCCGAGTCCACATTCCCAGTGTCTCGAGACTACATTCCCAGTGTCCCGAGTCTACATTCCCAGTGTCTCGAGACTACATTCCCAGTGTCCCGAGACTACATTCCCAGTGTCCCGAGTCCACATTCCCAGTGTCTCGAGACTACATTCCCAGTATCCCGAGACTACATTCCAAGTGTCCCGAGTCTCCCAAGTCCACATTCCCAGTGTCCCGAGTCTACATTCCCAGTGTCCCGAAACTACATTCCCAGTGTCCCGAGTCCACGTTCCCAGTGTCCCGAGACTACATTCCCAGTGTCCCGAGACTACATTCCCAGTGTCCCGAGTCTACATTCCCAGTGTCCCGAGACTACATTCCCAGTATCCCGAGACTACATTCCGAGTGTCCCGAGTCTCCCAAGTCCACATTCCCAGTGTCCCAAGTCTACATTCCCAGTGTCCCGAGTCCACATTCCCAGTGTCCCGAGACTACATTCCCAGTGTCCCGAGACTACATTCCCAGTGTCCCGAGTCTCCCAAGTCCACGTTCCCAGTGTCCCAAGTCCACATTCCCAGTGTCCCGAGTCCACGTTCCCAGTGTCCCGAGACTACATTCCCAGTGTCCCGAGACTACATTCCCAGTGTCCCGAGTCTACATTCCCAGTGTCCCGAGTCTACATTCCCAGTGTCCCGAGACTACATTCCCAGTGTCCCGAGTCTACATTCCCAGTGTCCCGAGACTACATTCCCAGTATCCCGAGACTACATTCCCAGTGTCCCGAGTCCACGTTCCCAGTGTCCCGAGTCCACGTTCCCAGTGTCCCGAGTCCACGTTCCCAGTGTCCCGAGTCCACGTTCCCAGTGTCCCGAGTCCACGTTCCCAGTGTCCCGAGACTACATTCCCAGTGTCTCGAGTCTACATTCCCAGTGTCCCGAGACTACATTCCCAGTGTCCCGAGACTACATTCCCAGTGTCCCGAGTCTACATTCCGAGTGTCCCGAGACTACATTCCCAGTGTCCCGAGACTACATTCCCAGTGTCCCGAGACTACATTCCCAGTGTCCCGAGTCCACGTTCCCAGTGTCCCGAGTCCACGTTCCCAGTGTCCCGAGTCCACGTTCCCAGTGTCCCGAGTCCACGTTCCCAGTGTCCCGAGACTACATTCCCAGTGTCTCGAGTCTACATTCCCAGTGTCCCGAGACTACATTCCGAGTGTCCCGAGTCCACGTTCCCAGTGTCCCGAGTCCACGTTCCCAGTGTCCCGAGTCCACGTTCCCGGTGTCCCGAGTCTACGTTCCGAGTGTCCCGAGTCTACATTCCCAGTGTCCCGAGTCTACGTTCCCAGTGTCCCGAGTCTACGTTCCCAGTGTCCCGAGACTACATTCCCAGTGTCCCGAGACTACATTCCCAGTGTTCTGAGTCCACATTCTGAGTGTCCCAAGTCTACATTCCCAGTGTCCCGAGACTACATTCCGAGTGTCCCGAGTCCACGTTCCCAGTGTCCCGAGTCCACGTTCCCAGTGTCCCGAGTCCACGTTCCCAGTGTCCCGAGTCTACGTTCCCAATGTCCCGAGTCTACGTTCCCAGTGTCCCGAGTCTACGTTCCCAGTGTCCCGAGACTACGTTCCCAGTGTCCCGAGTCTACGTTCCCAGTGTCCCGAGACTACATTCCCAGTGTCCCGAGTCTACATTCCCAGTGTCCCAAGACTACGTTCCCAGTGTCCCAAGTCTCCCAAGTCCACATTCCCAGTGTCCCGAGTCTACATTCCCAGTGTCCCGAGACTACATTCCGAGTGTCCCGAGTCTCCCAAGTCCACATTCCCAGTGTCCCAAGTCTACATTCCCAGTGTCCCAAGACTACGTTCCCAGTGTCCCGAGACTACATTCCGAGTGTCCCAAGTCTCCCAAGTCCACATTCCCAGTGTCCCGAGTCCACATTCCCAGTGTCCCGAGTCCACGTTCCCAGTGTCCCGAGTCCACATTCCCAGTGTCCCGAGTCCACGTTCCCGGTGTCCCGAGTCTACGTTCCGAGTGTCCCGAGTCTACATTCCCAGTGTCCCGAGTCTACATTCCCAGTGTCCCGAGTCCACGTTCCCAGTGTCCCGAGTCTACGTTCCCAGTGTCCCGAGTCTACATTCCCAGTGTCCCGAGTCTACGTTCCCAATGTCCCGAGTCTACGTTCCCAGTGTCCCGAGTCTACGTTCCCAGTGTCCCGAGACTACGTTCCCAGTGTCCCAAGTCTACGTTCCCAGTGTCCCGAGACTACATTCCGAGTGTCCCGAGTCTACATTCCCAGTGTCCCGAGTCTACGTTCCCAGTGTTCTGAGTCCACATTCTGAGTGTCCCAAGTCTACATTCCCAGTGTCCCGAGACTACATTCCCAGTGTCCCGAGACTACATTCCCAGTGTTCTGAGTCCACATTCTGAGTGTCCCAAGTCTACGTTCCCAGTGTCCCGAGTCTACATTCCCAGTGTCCCGAGACTACATTCCCAGTGTCCCGAGACTACATTCCCAGTGTTCTGAGTCCACATTCTGAGTGTCCCAAGTCTACATTCCCAGTGTCCCGAGTCTACATTCTGAGTTTCTCCAGTCACCGTTCAGATTTTTCAAATCACAAGTATCCGGGATCTCAGCTTCAGGGTCCCAGGACTCAAATCTGCGTAACAATTGAGCGCTTCAAGAAAGCTTATAGATAAAATTTGTTTGATTCCACAAATCAGCATTAAAAGTCAATAGTGAACATTCTGGAAGAACCGTGCTCCAAAAGCTGACCCCTGGCTGGAGTGTGCAAACACCTAAGTGACCCCCTCAAGAGTAAGCTACCTTATACATAACCTCTTGATAAAATTCATGGACTGTGAAAATTGAACTTTCATGTAACAAATGAAACAGATCTACAGAGGGCCAGCAAGCTCAGTGATAAGGAGAGCCTGTCTATGTTGACTCAATCTGTAAAATTGAGAGCACAGCCTTCAGAACCCTAATTGCCTCGGGAAAAAGAGTGAGGAGTAAAACAGAGAGCAAGATCCTTCCCTAGGTTCTGAGTTTCACAATTTCAAGGACTCAAGTTTCCAGGTCTCAAGGTCTTTTCTGGGTCTAAGCATCCCAGTCTAAGTGTTCAAGGTTTCCCAAGGTTTTTTTCAGTGTTTCCTAGGCTTTCTCAATGTTTCCAAGCTTTTTTTCAAAGTTCTCCCTGCCTTGATGACTCACAAGTCTCCCTCCTGGGGCCCCATTCAAGGCTTCCTGGTCTCTCAGTCTCTTGGAGTTTCCAAGCCCCCGCCTCTCGTGTCGTCCCTGGATCTCGACATTTCAGGTTTCCCTGGGCTTAGGGAGGGGGAAGGGGTCCTGTAATGAGTTTTTGGACCTGTGTGGGGTACTGTAGAGCGTTGGGCGCCAAGGTTTTTTGAGCAGCTGAATTGGTTAATTGTTGTTTAATGACAGTCATTAATCGTTTAGATTTCCTTGTGTGTTTTCTTAAGCAACTCACTCTTTGTAATATGGAATCAAGATGCTTTCTGCTTGAACTTGTTAAGTTTATTTTGACAGGCTCAGAGATTCCAGGTTACTTATATTATTTAGGTGGATGCCTGATTAGCGCTAATCGCAGGGTCCTCGTTTTGAGAATGTTCCTTCCCGTGGTGTCGCTCGGCTGAACCATCGATGGTCTATTGCAGTTACTATGAATATTTTGACACTGTCTCTACATCAGAGTCTGTTTTTGTTCCGCACCTGGGTTCCGATATTGCTAGTGACAGGAGACCTGTCTTGCGGTTAAAGGATCGTGTATGTGTGTGGGTGGAAGGGAGGAAATGGGGCTCGTTTTGTTACTTGTTGTGTTCTGTGTTGTTCAGCCGAGCATTGTGGGTATGCAATGTTGGCGCCAGAACGCGTGGTGACACTTGCCCCCAGTACCCCCGTGGGTGTGTTAGCGTAAATGACACATGTCACTGTATATTTCAATGTTACAGGACAAATGAACTTGCACCTTGAATCCTGACACAAGAGACTGCAGATAATGGAGCAACAACCAATCCGCTAGAGCAACTCAGTGGGTCAGGCAGCACCTGTCAGAGGGAAAGGAAATGTCAACACCTTGCTTGGGACAGTCTCAAAGCAACCACAATTCCTTCCCCCTGCAGAGTTTCTCCGGCAGATTTTACTGATGGAGGACATAATGGTGGTAGAGGTAGATACGTTAGGGGCATGTAAGGAACTCTTAGATAGGCACATGGATGATAGGAAAATGGAGGCCTATGTAGGAGGGTTTGGAGTAGGTTAAAAGATTGACATAGCGACAGGGGTCGAAGGGCTGTGCAGTACTGTAATGTTCTGTGCTGATAATATGTTTTATTAACTTATTTATGGTAACACTTTGCCATATGTGATACATGTTGTGTGGGTGCACTATGCCCAGAGGAACGTTGTTTCATTTGGTTGTATATATGTAGAGTCAGACGACAATAAACTTGAACTCCAATTTGAACTTTAATTATCTATGTTCTATAATGCACTTAGCTCAAAGTGTTAACGAATCTTACCTCTGCCTCTGAAGGGGAGACCCTTTTAAATTGTACTTTGTAAATTGTGCTTTTTAAATTGTACTGTTTTTGCAACAAGCAGTGTTCTGAAAGAATTTTTTTTTGTATATTGTGAGTATGTAATCGAATACCAGCTCAGTTTGGATTGATTGGGTGACTTTCTCCCAGTCACGATCTGAATCAGTGTTGTACAGCAGATGACATCAATCACAGTCAACTCAATGCCTATTCACAAATGTGGTTCACAGCAAATCAGAGTTCAAGAATGGCCATGGTTCAATGCATAAAATCCAGTAAAGAAATAATTTTTGTATTCTCTGTGCTGAAAAAAGGCATCCCTCTGCCATTGAATTTCTAGGTACAGTCTTAACCAGGAGGAAAAAACAATGCTGCATTCAAAACTCTAGGGCTGGGCAACTTACAGCATATTTCCTTATCCAGCTCACAGCCCACACGGGTTGTAGGTGTGAATGAAATTCTAACCCAACCTGGGAAAACGTTATCTTACTCTGTGATAATAAATTATGGGATGTTCCTCAGGGAGCTGGTGCACACAAATTGTGTTGACATTTAAATGAAAATTAATTGGCTTTCTCCCAGGAAAGAATATTTTGTGATGTAGCATCTCAGTAATTTAATAAGTGATAGACAGACGATAAATATCAAAATTGCCCACACATCACTGGCACCATCGAGGACGTATACACTGAGAAGTGCCAGAAAAGGGCCAATAATATCATGCAGGCTCCCTCCTGCCATACTCATGAACTGTTCACCTCACCCCCATCAAAAGCAGTCATTTTTGTGGAGTACCTACGCCTCAGGGACTGCAGTGATTCAAGAAAGCAGCTCATACCACCTTCTCAAGGGTAACTAGAAGAAGAAAGCCCTTAACTCTGAGTGGAGTCATCGGGACACTGTTGTGATGGTGTTTTTTTTAGCAGGCTTTCTTGTTTTTACGAGGCTGCTCAATGAGCCGGCTGGATTCGAACTCGGAAGCCTTCACTCCCAAGTCCAGCACTGATGCCACTACACCACCAGCCTGCTAAGGGCAACTAGGGATGGGCAATAAATGCTGGCTTAGCTTGTGACGCCCACATCCCGTAAATGAACAAAATAAAAAATATATATTTTGTTCTCCTCACACTCGTGTATAGGAAATTACATAAAACAATCTGGAAGACTGTGAATAAGTTTTCTACCATTGTGGTTCTCTTTGTCTCACCCCCGGTCACTTTCACTGGTGGACTGGGTCCAGAGAAAATCATTGTCCCAATTAGCTCCATTCTTGCAGTGGTACAAGGCTGCCACCTTGTGGAAACTTAGCACACTTCACCGAGCCGCTGAGCTCTTTAGTCACTGAGCTTTCCCAATTTCGCCTCCCAGGAAGTATTTGGTATCAGTATTGGTATGCTGTATCTTGTCACATGTACCAAGATGCAGCAAAAAGCTTATCTTGCATGGAGTTTATACAGATCAAATCATTACACAGTGCATTGAGCTAGTATAAAGTAAAACAATAACAATGCAGAATAAAGCGTAAAAACTACCCCAAAAAATGCAGATGACATGCAAGATCATAAGGCCAAGAGTCCTTCTTATCGTACAAGTGGTCTGTAAGGATTCTATTCTTATGGCATTTTTATACAACCTCTTCTATGTCAGTGAGATTTTTCTATGTATCATACAAACTTTTTATGCTTAGAAAATTAGCTCCACTGCAATTGCTAATTCACTGATTGATTGATTGATTGATTTATATATTTACTCTTTGCAATTTATTTACTAAGACCTGGGTATTGCTGCCTGGACCTGCCTTCAATACACATCCCTAATGGTCCACAAGAAGGTGGCAGAGGGTCACCTTTTTGAACTGGAGCAGACACCCTAGCAAAGGCTCTCCACAGTGCTGGCCCCACAAGTCAGAATGGTGAGTGAGTTCAAAGATCAAAGCTCTAAGTAAATATATTATCAAAGTACGTAGCTCTCACCATACACCACCCCGAGTTTCAGTTTTTTGCAGGCAATCGCAGTAGAACAGAGAAATTCAAAAGAATCAATGGGAAACTACAATGATTGATGGACAACCAAGATGCAAAAGAAGACAAACTGTGCAAAAAAGATTTATTCCAAAGGAAATTATTGTTGCAAGGTTGCTCAGTCAGAAATATCTATTTTAAAACACAAAATGTAAGCATTGAGGTACAAAAAAATAATATAAAATGTGCTTTAAAAAGTGCAAAATAGTGCATTAAAATAGTGCAAAATAGAGAATTGAAATGAAACTCCTCCTGAGGACATGAGTTGTACAGTCTTAGAAAGTGAGTCTGTAGGTTGTGGAATCAGCTCGGTGTTGGGGTGAGTGGAGTTATCCACACTGGTTCAGGAGCCTGATGGTTGAGGGGTAATAATTGTTCCTGAACCTGATAGTGTGGGTCCTGATGCTTCTGTACCTCCTGCCCACTAGCAGCAGCGAGAAGCGAGCGTGGCCTGGATGGTGGAGTTCCTTACTTTGTAGTGACGGAGCTCTGTGTAGATGTCCTTGGAGCAGAACCTGCAGTTGATGACATTCTCCTGTATATGCTTCCATTGCCCTTCCTGGGGATAGAGCTGTTGAGTTTGGCAAATGCTGTTGGAATTTTAGATGGTCCCACAGGATTGAGAATGATTTGTTTCCTCTCCATTTTTATGATTTCTAGCAATGTGGGAACCACAGATTCTTTCACCAATGGGGCAGGTGGTTGCTGATGGTGTCAGGGGGAGGTGAACAGTTTTGGACACAGTGCAGGTGAGGGCAGTGAGATGAGGGGTGATGCAATTTTTCACAAACACATCTTTCAATCTTTTCCTCTGTCCCCTTGGTAATCTCTGAATAGAGAAAAACCCATTGGAAGAACTCAGCAGGTCAGGCAGCTCCTGTGGAGGCAAAGGGATGGCCAAGTTTCAGAACCCGAATTCTCCTGAACCAACCCCAGACACCAACACCCTGCTTCTTTCACCACCTTCACCCACTCCACCTGCCCATCACCCCCAAACCCCCCCCAGAGTCCCCTCCCCCTAATGTTCCCATCTGCCCATCGCATCTCCAAGTTCCACCTTTCTATCATCAAATTCCTTCATCTGCAGCTGTTTGTACTCCTCCCCCTCCAAAACTTATCACCTGACAACCTCTGTCTCTATCTCCACTCTGCTCTCCCCATCCGCCCCTCTCTCCTCCTCATCTGAATCCGCCTCCAGTTTACCAGCTCTCATTCCGCCTCTTCCCTTCATCTCATTCCACTAGTTACCTCCCTCTATCTTTCAGAATCACAATCACTGGCATACAGGATGCGGTGACATTGCAGCTTTGCAGCAGCAGTACAGTGCAATACGTTAAAACAATAAGTTACAATAACATATAAATAACTAACAAGTAGTGCAAAATGAGAGAAAAATAGTGAGGTAGTGATCATGGACCATTCAGAAATTTGATGGCGGAAGGGAAGAAGCTGTTCTTAAAATGTTGAGTGTATGTCTTCAGCCCCCTGTCCCTCCTCCCTGATGAGAAGAGGCGTGTCCTGGATGGTGAGAGTTAGTAACGACGGGTGTGCTTTTTTGAGGTACCACTTTTCGAGGTTGTCCTCAATGGTGGAGAAGCTAGGCCCACGACGGAGCTGGCTGAATCTGTGACCCTCTGCAGCCTCTTTCAATCCTGTGCATTGACCCCGATCCTGCACTGTTGTGGGAAAAGGTGCATTGCAGTGAGTCCTCGCTCTGGAAGGAGTTAATTCCAGCCGTGACCCGAAATCTTGAAGTAGTTCATCGCAGTAGGTATGAGTGCTGATAGGAGAATGTCATTGAGCCGGCTCAGGAGGCAGCGAGTACAGTCCCAAACCACTCATAGTCTAGCGCCCTTTCGCCCATCTAGTCGATGCTGAGCTGTTATTCTGTCCAATCCCATTGATCTGCACCTTGGTCGGACCCTCTAGACCCCTCCCATCCTTGCACTTGTCCAGCTTTCTCTTAAATGCTGCAATCAAGCCCCATTCCACCACTTCCACCAGCAGCTCATTCCACACTCACAACCCTCTCAGTAAAGACATTTATTGAGTGAAAGAGTGTGGAGTAGCCCTGCCGGCCCTCGAGCCACGCTGCCCCAGCAGCCCCTGACAAACCCAATTCACCCGAACCTAATCACGGGACAATTTACAATGACCAATTGACCTACCCAATATGTCTTTGGACCATGGGAGGAAACCCGGAAGTCCCAGAGAAAACACACACATTCTCTGCACTCTTGCAATCTTCTTATATACTTCCTGTGGGTAGGTGACCAGAACTACACACAGTACTCCAAGTCAGATCTCACCAATGTCTTGTACAACTTCAACATAACATCCCAGCTCCTGTACTCAATACTTTGATTTATGAAGGCAATCAGTATGAACAGTATACAAAGCAGGCCTTTCACTGCATCAATACTATTAAAGGTAGGTGGTCAGACTCTGTCCAGATATAGACACTACCTGGCACCTGCTTGTGTTGTCCAATTCTTTATGCACGGACTGTGGACTTCCTCAATGCCATGCTTACACAGTCTAAAAATACACATTCAACTTCACTCTCAAGGTCAATTATAAAGTCAGTGATTCAGCAACAAAGCTAAAAACATTAATCCTCACATAAAACTGCAAACATTTCATGAAAAGTCTCTTTAACAGCCGCTGGAGCTGACTCTCTGGAATGGCATTCATTTTGTTGACACACCTTTACAGAAAGCCACCCAGAGCTTCAGCAATGATGTCCACAAGCGCTAATCATTGACAGTTTGTTCTGATTTGGCTCACCTGCTTGGAATTAAAGGTGCAAGAGGTGCTGGAAATCCAGAGCAACTCCCCTTCCACAGATGCTGCTCCCAGATTTTGTGCCTGCTTAAAATTACATATTGACATTGAGCGCCACCCTGTGGCTAAGAGTTAGTACTGCAACATGCTTAAAATGAGAAGAGATGTGGAACAACAATCAACTATTGTTCTATTGTTACTGTTTTATCGGAGTGGAGTTTAAATTGTTAATGTTTCCCTTCCAATGGAAAGACCAGCCTTGCTGCCCAGTTCAGTCCCAGCTGACATCAGAACATTGCCATGTCCTTTGGTGGCACCTTGGGGTTGAAGACATTTTGTTTCCTCTCCAGTTCCATGGTTTCTGTGGGGGCTGATAAAGCTAACATGGGACCTAGACTCTGCCAATTTAGTCAAAAATTTTAAAATTAAGCAATTAAAACACCAGAAAACATGTAAAACTATTAAATGTATCTGTTAGTTTAATGTTGTGATTGGGTCAAAGGCTCTGTTTCTGTGCTGGCGTACACTATGGCTCTTTAACTCACAATAGGATCATATAGCACAGAAGCAGGCCCTTTGGGCCATCTAGTCCATACCAATACCCCTCATCCCTGCATCTATCCAAATTTCTCTTAAATTTTGCAATCAAACCTGCATCCACCACTTCCTCTGATAGCTCGTACCACTCTTGCACCACCCTCGAAGTAAAGAAGTTCCTTCTCAAGTTCCTTGAAATATTTCACCTTTCACCCTACCTGTATTCCCAGAATCCCCTCTTCAGTGCTCCACCATTTACTGTGATTTGTTCTCCAAAAGTGCAACATAATCCTTCAGGTAAAATATGTTATTCTCTCCCTCTCACCTCTTCTATTTACCACTCTGGCCTTTAACCTTTTCCCACTTGCCAACCATTTCCATCCTTCCTTTTCTCCTATGGCCCACTCTCCTCTCCTATCAAACTCCTTCCTCTCCAGCCTTTTAACTTTCCCACCCATCAGGCTTCCGCAATCACCTTCCACCGAGCCTTTTTCCCCTCCTCCCACCTTTTTATTCTGGTGTCTTCCCCTTTCCATTCCAGTCCTAAAGAAGGGTCTCGGCCTGAAACATCAACTGTTTATTCACCTCCACAGATGCTGCCTGACTTGCTGAGTTCCTCCAGCATTTGTCTCTGTGTTGCTGCAGACTTGCAACTTTCTTGCGTTTCTGATTTGCATTCCATACTTGTCTGCGTTAAATTCCATCTGCCATTTTTCATCACATTTTTCCAGCTGGTCCAGATCGTGCTGCAAGCTTTGATAGCCTTTCTTGCCGTCCACTAATACCCCAATCTTGGTTATCTTCCGCAAATTTGCTGATCCAGTTTACCACATTATCATCCAAATCATTATTATAGATGATAAACAACAATGGACCCAGCACTAATCCCTAAGGCACCAGGCCTCCAGTCAGCAAGACAACCATCTACTATCTATACTCAACATAATTTTGTATGTCTCTAAAAGATCTTATTGTTGGCATCCACCTGTCTCAAAGGACAGTGGGTGATGATCATCATCACAAGCCTGGGTGGAAGGTATGGAGATCCTGAGATGCCCAGTTATCATGAACCCCCTCTCAGCCTCACTAGTGTAGTCCAAAGGAAAGCTTAGAAGCAATACGTTTGTCACCAGCTTGGCTGCAGGAGCTGATGGAAGGATATTCAATGATGTCCAGCTGTCTTATGGGCCCCACTCTGGACTTGTTGTCTGGGTTTACTCCCATAGCCTTCATCTCTCCCGAGGCTGCCCACAGGCAGTGGGGCTATTTATCCGTATCTGGGGGATCTGGTTCATGAGCACCAGGGCATGTCCACACACTGATGGGCCTGCGTGCTACGTGTGCAGGAACCAGACCTCCTCCCCATCCTCTTTAGCTCAGCCCGAGGCTGAAAGGAATTCAGTTTCCATGTGTCGCCAGTGAGGAGGCACTACAAGAAGCTTGCTGTTGGAGAGGCTGTGTACTGGCGGGGAGGGACTTACACATTCAACTCTCCTTTTCACGAGACTGTTAGCCAGTGGTGGAAAATGGAAGTAACAGTGACAAGGGGATAGTGCTTGATAGTGTGATACACTACCACACTGGACGCATCACAACATCCATTTTGACACTCAAAGATCTATAGTACCTTCATCCTCCGACGTTGCAGGGAATCTATTCAACCTTTCCTATATCTCAGGTCAAGTCCAGGCAACGTCCTTATAAACTTTCTCCACACTGTTTCAAGCTTATTGATGCCTTTTCTCAAAGTGGATAATCAGAACTCCAAATTTGGCCTCATTGATTGGCGGACTGTCCATCGCATCTGACGATGACAGATTTGTGCATTATTTCTGTATGGTGTGAACTGCACAAAGAAGCCCATGGGGGAGAGTCTTTAAAGTGGGAAAGCCATTGCACTGGGACGGTTCCACTCTCTCAACCTCGGAAGTCTGAGTCCAGTGGTACAAGTAGTCCTCACAACTTCCTTCATGGTGGATGACCATGACCTCTTCGGTACCTCATCATGCCCGTCACTCTCCATGGAGCGTTGCAGAGCCACCATCCTGGTCGTTGTAGCTCACTACTGATCTCATCTGCTCAGTCCACTGGAGTTAACTTCACACGCAAGGACAGGTATATCCCTATCTCACTGGGGTATGAGGTCTACCCTCAGCTGGTTTAGCCTGCCTTTCAAAGCAGTGGCCACTGTTGCATGCAAACAGCTGCTTGGAGCCACAGGCTTTGTTAATGTCCGTTGAAATGAATTGAGGTGCTGAACTTGTGTCTAACCTGGTGCACACTTCCACCTTCAGATTGTTCAGTGTAACTGCTTGGAAGCTGAAAAACAGCCACTGCTCTCCATGAGGGATCCAACGTCAACATTACAGTCAGAAAGACAGTGACAAGGACCTCTCAGGGTCTCTCAGCACCTCCGGATTAACGTGATCCACCCTCACAAGCACCTCGGATTGTCAGTCTGGGCTTCCTTCAATAACGTCGTACATCACTGATTAAGAGTAACTGAGGGACTGTTTCACTACAATGCTGAGGCTGCATTAACATCTTCATCTGTGCTTCTTATCATGGTCAGAGTGCAGCTCAGGAAATAAGTACATGATCTATCATGGTTATTAAAGCACAAGTGGCAAACTGGGCACAAATGAAGGGGCAGAGAATGTGGGTGCCGACCTGTGCAGACACTTGAATTTGTATGGACTGCAGGCAGTCAGATGCACTATCGCCCACGGTCAGCTGCGGTTAACATATGAGAAGTGTTTGATGGCTCTGGGCCTGCCCTCACTAGAGTTCAGAAGAATGATCTAATTGAAACCTATTGAATATCGAAAGAGTGGACATGGAGAGGATGTTTCCCATCATGGCAGAGCTTAGGACCAGAGGCCGTCCCTTTCTAACAGAGATGAAGAGGGATTTCTTCAGCCAGAGGGTGGTGAATCTTGATTGCTCATCGTACAGCGTGTCTTGGGCAAGACTGAAATCTGGCGGAGCCCATCCCTCTCCTGGATTTTTTTTGCTAGCTTGACATTCAACCCAGGCAGGGATGGAGAACATGCAAGGGAGCTGGCCAGATTCAAACTCAGGACCTCTCGCCCCGAAGTCCAGCACTGATGCCACTACGCCACCAGCTGGTATATGTACAGTATATATACAGTATTGCTAAATGAGACAACATTCCTTCAGACCAAGATGCGCAACACAGTATGTATAACTCACAAAGTAATAGCACAGATAGTTAATTTTCTTTCTGTTGAGTATGCCCGCAAGAAAGTGAATCTCAGGGTTGTGTATGGTGACATATCTACTTTAATAATAAATTTATTTTGAACTTAAAAATAAGTTAACAAATAATAAGGTGCATATATGATACAAGTTAAAAAGTAAACAGTATAACACTACTGGTGCTTTGTATATGATGAGACCTGTGTGGTGGCAGGGAGTTCAGTGGTCTTACGGCCTGGGGAAAGAAGCTGTTTCCCTTCCTGACAGTTCTTATCCTAAAGCTACGGTACCTTCTGCTGGACGGTAGGGAGGTCAAAAAGGTTGTTGGACAGATGAGCGGGATTATTGACAAAGCTAAGGGCCCTGTGTATACAATGCTCCTGATAATTATCTCAATGATCCTCTCAGTATCCCTTGCAAGTCTTTGTAGCAACTAGCAGTCAGATGCTTTGCAATTGCAGACGGTGGTGTGGCTGTTCAGGACACTCTCAACGGCGCTCCTATAAATATTATTTAAAATGGGGGGACGAGGGTGGGGAGCATCACCTCACCTCAATCTTCTCTGGAAGTGGAAACGCTGCTGTGCGTTCTTGACTGGAGAGGCGGTGTTGAAGGACCAGGTGAGATCGTCTGTTATGTGCACTCCCAGAAACTTGGTGCTCCTAACTCTCCGCAGAGGAGCGGTGTATGTGCAGTGAGGAGTGGTCATCCTGCTCCTTCCTAAAGTCCACAGTCACCTTCTTGGTCTCGTCCACGTTGAGAATCAAGTTGTGCTCATAGTATACTACCTCATCCTCTCTGTACGGCCATCCAAGAAAGCGTCGCCTCTTCGCTGATGAGGCCAGCGATGGTAGTGTCATCAGGAACTCGATGATTCAGTTCAAATTGGATCTAGCAGTGCAGCCGTGGATCAGCGATATGAACAGCAGTGGACTGAACACACTGCCCCGGGGGGGTGTCGGCGGTCAGCGTGATGGAGCTAGAGATGTTGCTGTCAACACAGACTGTCTATAGCCTTTCTGTCAAGAGGCCCAGGATCCAATAGAATCATAGAACATTCCAACACAGAAACAGGCCTTTTGGCCCTTCTTGACTGTGCCGAACCATTTTTCTGCCTAGTCCCACTGACCTGCACCTGGACCATATCCCTCCATACACCTCTCATCCATGTACCTGTCCAAGTTTTTCTTAAATGTTAAAAGTGAGCCTGCATTTACCATTTCATCTGGCAGCACATTCCACACTCAAATAACAGAGAGATGAATAACAGAGAGAGGTCCTAAGACCCATCAAGGACAGTTTACCCACCAGTTTCTGATGGATGGTCATATTAACCGTCGCTGTAGAGGCCAAGTCATTGGGTATATTTAAAGCGGAGATTGATAGGTTCTTGATTAGTAAGGGTGTCAAAGGTTATGGGGAGAAGGCAGGGAAGAATGGGGCTGAGAGGGATAATAAATCAGCTATGATGGAATGGTGAAGCAAACTTGATGGGCCAAATGGCCTAATTCTACTCCTATATCTTTTGGTCAAATCCAGAGAAAGTGGCTCCTTGAACAGACGGATGCAAGAAATGTAAACATAGGTAGCTTCACACCAGCCCCCCACCCCACCTGGCTGGACTGACAGAATAATAAGGGCCTTCACCGAAGGATGTTAGGGGAATGGATAAAATGAAGCACTCATGGTGCGGTGGGGATCCTCCGCACCCGAGCTGAGAGAATTGTACAGGCAAAACTCCTCTACATCTGAATGAATAGTTGATGAGAATCTGGTATGCAAATCTATGCAAATCTATGGAACAAGAGCTGGGATTAAGCTAAATCCTTTAACCATCAGCATGCAAATTGTGGGCCAAATAGCCTCACAGCATCATACAACACAGGAATGCACATTTTGCCCATAACACCAATATTGAACAAATTAAATAATTTAGACCATACGGCCAAAGATATAGGAGCAAAATTAGGCCATTTGGCCCATCGAGTCTGCTCTGCCATTCCGTCATGGCTGATCCAGTATTCCTCTCAGCCCCAAACTCATGCCTTCCTCCCGTATCCCTTCATGCGCTGACCAATCAATTTATACTAATCCCAGTCACCAGCAAACAGCTCTTTGTCAAAACACAAAGCACTCAAATCACATGGAAAACTCTACGAACCTGTAAACTCCCAGTAACGCTTCAGCACCAAGGAGAAGTGTTGAATCACATGCCCACTTGAGGGGGAGATTCCTCCTACATTCTTCTCATCCATCACAGGTTTGCTTGAAGTATGGTGCACACGGAGGTTCAACATAAAACATCTCTACCCTCATTTCCGCTCTGCAACACCACTTTATAAAAAGTGGCAAAGATAGGGATAGATTAGTGACTTATGGTATAATTAACATTAATTAATGTAGGATTAAGGATCAGCAACATGCAACAATTATACCTAATAGAGAACTATACAAAACTAAAATCAGATGTGCTGATATGGAACAAAATGTGCATGAATTCATAAATACCAGCAATGTAAACAGCATTATAAAAAGTGGTTTCAAGTGGTTACAGTGCAGTGTAGTGACTGAGGTAATAGATAGAGAGGGATGGGGTGGGGTGCTAGCTAGAATGGTTGATCAGATTAACTGCCTGGGGAAGAAACTTTAAGATGGTGTGAAGTTTTTGTTTTAATAACCCTATAGCGCCTTCTAGAAAGGAGTTTGTTGTGTGGGTAATGCCACACAAAGATTCTTCCTATCCTCTTCTTTGTCCTGGGCATGTATAAATCATGCATGTTGGTAGAGACTGCAGCCAATGATCTTTTCTACTGTCCTGACAGTTCACTGTAATTGTCATATACTGTGAGAGGATGCTGCACCAAACCAGTCAGTAATGGCTGATGTGGGGTTGCTCCCTATGGTGACAGTGTAGCATTACACCAGTAGGTTCAATGTGAAAGAGACACAGGGATAGTATGCTGCCTTCCAGTTGCTAGGGTCAGAGATGTCTCGGACTGAGTCCACAGAATTCTAAACAAGGAGGTTCAACAGCCGGAAGTCATGGTACTTATTGGTATTGATGACATTGGTAGGAAAAGGGAGAAGGTTCTGAAGAGAGAATAAATACAGGGAGCTGAGTAGAAAGATGAAAAGCAGGACCTCCAGGATAATAATCTCTAGATTGCTGCCCATGCCACGCTCCAGTGTGGGTAAGAATAGGATGATTTTCCAGATAAATGTTGCTGATGAATTGGTGCTGTGGTCAGGGCTTCAGATTTCTGAATCATTGGGATCTCTTCTGGGGAAGGTATGAACTGTACAAAAAGGACAGGTTACACCTTAACCTGAGTCCAATATCCTTGTGGGCAGGTTTGCCAGAGCTGCTGGGGAATGGTTAAACTAATCTGACTGGGGGACGGGAACCGGAGTGATAGGGCTGAGGTATACAAGTAGATGCAGTGTGTAGTGGGACTGTGAGGAAGGACTCGCAGATGATAGGGCAACATTGAATTCAGTGGGATGAGTTGACACGTAAGATGGGGGCAAAATCGAAAAGCATGATGAATACAGGACTGAAGGTGAGAGAGGAGCTGGCCAAAGTTGATTGGAAGGGAGCATGAGCAGGGACGATGGCAGACCAGCAGTGGCTGGAATTTCTGGGAGCAAGTCGGAAGGTGCAGGATAAATACATCACAAAGATGAAGAAGTATTCTGAAGGGAGTATAACTCAACCGAAGCTGACAAGGGAAGTCAAAGACGGCAGTAAAGAAAAAGGGTGGGCATACATTAGAAAATTTGTGGCAAGTTAGAGGATTGGGATTCTTTAAAAACCAATAGAAGGCAACTAAAAAAAAACCATAAGGAGAGAAAAGATGAAATATGAAGCTAAGCTAGCCAATCTATCAAAAAGACTACCAAAAGTTCTTTCGGATATATAAAGAGTAAAAGAGAGCCAAGAGTGGATATCGGACCACTAGAAACTGACACTGGAGAGCTAGAAATGGGGAACAAAGAAACGGTGGACATAATTAACAAGTACTTTGTGTTAGTCTTCACTGTGGAAGACACCAGCAGTATGCCAGAAATTTGAGAATGCTGGGTGGTGGGGGGGCAGAAGTGAGTGTAGTTGGTATCACTAAGAAGAAGGTGCTTGATAAGCAGGAAAGTGTGGAGACAGATAAGCCGCCTGAACCTGATGGTTCTGAAAGAGGTCGCTGAAGATCCTGGAGGGATTAGTAATGATCTTTCAAGAATCACTACATTTGGAATTGTTCATGAGGACTGGAAAATTGCAAATGTCACTCCACACTTTAAGAAGGGAAGGAGGCAGAAGAAAGGAAATTATAGGCAGCTAGCTTGATTTCAGTGGTTGGGAAAATCTTGGAGTGCATCATTAAGGATGAGGTTTCAGGGTACTTGGAGGCACGTGATAAAATAGGCCATAGTCAGCATAGTTTCATTAAGGAGAAATCTTACCTGACAAATCTGTTGGAATTCTTTGATGCCAAAGAAGTGGCACATGGTATACAGTGTAGGGAAGCGTATAGTCATGCACTTTGGTAGAAAGGATAAAGGCAAAGATTATTTTTTAAACTGGGAGAAAACTTTAAAAAACAGATGTGCACAGAGTCTTGTGAGCACTTGTGCAGAACTCCCTAAAGGTTAACTTAAAGATTGAGTCAGTGGTAAGGAAGGTAAATGCAATGTTATCATTTATTTCGAGAATATAAAGGCAAGGACGTAATGCTGAGGCTTTATAAGGCACTGGTCAGACCACAATGAGTATTGTGAACAACGTTGAGCCCCGCATCTAAGAGAAGATGTGCTGGCTTTGGAGATGTCTAGAGGAGGTTCACAAGAATGATACCAAGAGTGAAAGGGTTAATGTATGAGGGGTGTTTGCTGGTCTGCACCTGTACTCACTGGAGTTTAGAAGGATGAGTGGGGATTTCATTGAAACATATCAAATATTTAAAGGCCTAGATAGAGTGGATGTGGAGAGGATGCTTCCTATTGTGGGTGAGTCTAGGACCAGAGGGCACAGCCTCAGAATAGACTAACATCCATGTCGAGCAGAAATGAGGAGGAATTTCTTCGCCAGAGGGTGGTGAAACAATAGAATTCATTGCCACAGAAAGGTGTGGAGGCCAAGTCATTGAATATATTTAAATCAGAGACTGATACGTTCTTCATTAGGTAGGGCGTCAAAGATTACTGGGAGAAGGCAGGAGAATGGGGTTGAGAGGGATAATAAATCAGCCATGATGGAATAGCTGAGCAGACTCAATGGGCCAAATGGCCTATTTCTACTCTTATGTCTTATGTCTTTTAGTCTTATTGTCTGGGGAAGATAGAATTTTACTAACTGCCACAAGAAATACATCCTCTGCCGGCCTTTTTGTTAACAGAGGAAATACGGTTCTCCCTCATGAGGTCCTGTGAAATAATGATGACCTGGAACATCAATGTAGAACTGAAGAGTTGTTGTTGATGAGTGGGTGGAGAGGAGATACATTCTTGAACTCAATGTACATCTCCATGGTTTTCAGGGCATTCAGCTCCAAGTTGTGATTGCACCAGAACACTAGCTTGTTTAAAGTTCAATGTTCAAAATAAATTTATTATCAAAGTACATATATGTCACCATATACAACCCTGAGGTTTATTGTCTTGCGGACATAACCAATAAATCCATAACAGAATAATGACCATAATAGAATCAATGAAAGACCGCACCAACTTGGGTGTTCAACCAGTGTGCAGAAGACAACAAACTGTGAAAGTACAAAAAGAAAGAAATAATAATAAATAAATAAGCAATAAATATTGAAAACATGAGATAAAGAGTCCTTGAAAGTGATTCCACAGGTTGTGGGAACATTTCAATCATGGGGCAAGTGGAGTGAAGTTATCTCCTTTGGTTCAAGAGACTGATGGTTGAGGAGTAATAACTGTTCCTGAATCTGGTGGTGTGGGTCCTGAGGCTCCTGTACCTCCTTCCTGATGGCAGCAGCGAAAAGAGAGCATGTCCTGGGTGGTGGGGGTCCCTGACGATGTATGTCACCTTCCTGCGACATTTCATGTAGGTGTGCCCAATAGTGGGGGAGCGCTTTACCCATGATGGATTGGGCCATATCCACCACATACCCACACCACGACGGGTGCTGCTTTCCTGCGGCAAAACTCCATGTGGATTTCCTGAATACTCAGTATTAGCAATTCCAAAATTCTGGAAATGCTGGCATGTGTAAATCTGTAACCAAACACCAAGAAACTAAAGGTAAAAAAGAAACAATGGAAAATTTTACACATGAAAAACAACAGTTTAAAACTCCAGCAGGAGCTTGGTTTACTCTCAGGAGGGTGCATAGCAACTCCAAGTAGGGTAAGCATTAAAGCCTACCAGAGGTTTACTGTAAATGTGTAATAAAATTTAACAAGCTGGAATCTTGCCAGGTAATCGCTGATTTTCACACATTTCCTCCCTCAGTTCCTCAGCACTCTCTGTACAGCTGCATTCCTCGTACGTTTAATGTTTGATACTGAACCGAGCCTCCGGCATTGAGCTTATCCTGGCCTTTGTTGAGCTGCTGAGCCAGTATAATAGATACCGCTGTTAATTTTCATCCCCTGAGCTATGGAAAAGACAAATCAGCCAGAGGTTTCATCTCCTTATACTAATCGGGCCTTTTGTCCACGTGTATCTATGTGGCAAGCACTGCGGTTCTCGGCCCTGTGAACAAATGGCTCAACGATGTCCACAAAATTATACAAAGAGTATGCAAAATTAGGAGGCGTATAGATATGGTTAATGCAAGCAGGCTTTCCCTGCTGTAGATGGGTGGGACTACAACTAGAGGTCATAGGTTCATCTTGTGCCAAGGTGAGGCCACACTCAGGGTGGAGGAGCAACATCTTATGTTCCTTCTGAATAGCCTCCAACCTGATAGCATGAGTACCGATTTCTCCTTCCAGTATTTTTTTCCCTCTCCCTTTCTCTTCTGGCCTTTTACCTCTTCTTACCTGCCTATCACTTCTCCCTGGGTCCCCCTCCTTCTCTTTCTCCTATAGGCCACTCTCCTCTCCTATCAGATTCCTTCTTCTCCAGCCCTTGACCTTCCTCACCCACCTGGCTTCACCTATCACCTTCCAGCTATTCACATTCCCCTCCTCCCACCTTTTTTATTCTGGTGTCTTCCCCCTTCCATTCCAGTCCTGAAGAAGGGTCTCAACCCAAAATGTCAAATGTTCATTTATTCATTTCCACAGATGCTGCCTGATCTGCTGAGTTCCTCCAACATTGTGTGTGTGTGCTGCTCTGGAACGCCAGTGTCTGCAGCCTTCCTTTGTTAGCATTTAAGGGGAGCCTGAAGAGGAACTTTTTCACGCAGAGGGTGGTGTGAGTGGTGATTTGAGTCTCCAGCAGAGCAGTGAATATGGGTTTGATTGCAATATTTATGAGGAGTTTAGATAAGTATGTGGATGGGAAGTATATGGAGGGCTATGGTCCAGGTGTGGGTCAATGGGACTAGGCAGTTTAGCACAGGCTGGATGGGCCAAAGCTTGTTTTTGTGTTGTTGCACTCTATGACTCTATAACTCTTGGATAGCTACGTGGATTTGGCGGGCTTTGAATGGACTCGGAGGGCTATATTCTGGTGGATGTAGATGGGACTAGTCAGAAGATCAGGTCTAGACTTGGACTAGATGGGCCAAATGCCCTGTTTCTGTGCTGTAGTACTCATGACTCTATAACACTGAGAGGTACCAGCCTCCTTGAACCAAAAGCAGAGGAAGTTCAAATTAAGTGAAAATTCCCCTCTCCTCTAATGGAGGGTCTCAGCACGAAACAGCGACTGTTTATTCATTTTCATAGATGCTGCCTGACCTGCTGAGTCTGCCCAACACTGTGTGTGTATGTTGCTCTGGATTTCCAGCATCTGCAGAATCTTTTGTGTTTATGATTTGCTTCCCCTTTCACCAGACTATGGCGCTGTCAGCCAGTAATTGCCACTGCAATCATAGCTCTGCAACCCCATTACACCAGCGGTCAAAAGCAAACAGATAGCTTCCCACAGGATGAATTCCAGTTGCTCTTCAAAAGATTGGTACCAATACTCTTGAAGCTGTTTTATCTCTGTATGAAGGACAGGTGAGTGAAATCTGGCAAGATAAACCTCAAAGTTGCAGTCCATGGGAGAGGAGGAGATAAGTATTTATTTAAAACAGTGCAATCAGCATGATACACCTCCTCAAACATCTATGGAAAACAGTAAAAATCCTGATGAAGAGTCTTGGCCTGAAACGTCAACTGTTTACTCTTTTTCCATAGATGCTGCCTAGCCTGCTGAGTTCTTCCAGCATTTTGTATGTGTTGCTTTGACTACCACACCCCATTTATACTAATCCTGTTTTTAATTCTACCCACATTCCCATCAGCTTCCCTCACGTTCTGCCCTGTCACTCATCTACACACAAAGGGCAATTTACAGCGGCCAATTACCCCAGCGTAATTCTTTGGGACCACCTGGAGGAAACCCAGGCAGCTACAGGGAAAGTGTATAAATTCCACACCAACAGCACCAGAGGTCAGAGTTGAACCCGGTTCCCTGACTCTACCAGCTGTGCCATTCCAACATTATATGGAGGTGAGCGTGTCTGTAGTTGAAGTTATGTGGAGATTCTGCAGTTTAGAGGCTTTCTCCTCATTTGAGCCTTGAGTCGAGTTATCAGGTAGTCCGCACTCCCTCAGTCACCTAGACTTGAGGTGTGGCATGAATGAAGCGATTTCTCCTCTATGTGTATGGGGTCACAATGCCTGTGTCCCTTGCTTTTCCCACCTGCTCCGCTCCAGCAGGGAAATGCAATCAGGTCCCTGGTGAACTGCTGCTCTCTTACCTGGGGCGCGCTGACTCACTACAATCCTTCTGCAGCTCCACCTGAGACCAGCTGCTCACCGACCAAAGGCAACCGAACCTGAGACTGCTTTAATCTGCTTCACTCAGTAACACCCCAATTAGTGTGTTCATTCACCGAATCACTGGGAGACCCGCGACACCTTCCTTTAAAGTTTCTCATAACTTGAAACCACTGCAGTTGGTTCAATGGTTGAAGGGAGACAGCTGTCCTTGAACTTGATGACTTAGGACTTCAGGCTCCAGAACCTTTTGCCTGATGGCGCTGCCTAGATGCTGGGGATCTTTGATGATGGATGTTTCCTTCTTGATGGAGAGGGATGTACCCGTGATGTATTGGGCAGAGTCCAGCACTCTTTGTAACTTCTTACAAATCAATTTGTCGCACCAGACCATGATACAACCAGTCCGGCTACTTTCCGTAGTACAGCTGTACAAGCACAACCCTACAAAAGGTAGTAGATTTGGCCCAGTTCATCAGATAAAGCTCTCCCAACCACTGAGCTCATCTACACGAAGCACTGTCATAGGAAAGCAGTATCCATCATCAGTGATCCTTACTACTCAGGCCACGCTCTTTTCTCACTGACGCCATCAGGTAGAAGGTCAAAGTGCCCCGAGACTTGCACCACTTGGTTCAGGAACAGTTACTACCCTTCAAACATCAAGCTCTTGAACAAAAAGGGATAACTACACTCACTTGCCCCACAACCAATGATCTCACTTTAAGGACTCTTTACCTTGCTATTTCATGTTCTCATTATTTATTTATATTTGCATTTGCATAGTTTGTTGTCTTCTGCACTCTGGTTGATCTTTCACTGATCCTGTTATAGTTACTACTCTATAGATTTGCTGAGCATGCCTGCAGAAGAATTAATCTCAGTGTTGTATGTGGTGACACTGTGATAAATTCGTGGCCCAAGGTAGAAGGAGATGAGTTATTAACTTAAAACTTTCTGCACAATCACTCAAAGAGTTGACCCGCATGTGCATGTAACGAGAGCTGTATAACTCATCTCCTTCTACCTTGGGCCACAAACTTATCAATCGCCAACCTGTGGACACTTTCTGGGGGTCCAAGATCCATATGCTCCACGACCGCTGGACTAAGTGTGTAAATATAGGAGGGGACTATGTTGAAAAATAAATGTACTAGGTTTTCTAAAATTGACTCCTTCTACCTTAGGCCACAAACTAATCAATCACCCCTCGTATATGTACAATAATAATAAACAGAGACACCTCTTTTACCTTTATTAGGGAGAGAGAGAGCCTGTGGTATGTCAATACCAGGTGAACGAGTAGTCTTTGGGGTACTGCAAGTCTGTGTCTTTATTGATAACTGCTGCACGTTTGAGTGCTTGGTGGAGGGTGCTGATGCTTTTTTTTTGCTGGTGGGGGAGAGGGGGGTCGTTGCTTTGCTGCAACTTACGCATGGGGGGGAACTTTGGGGTTCTAACATTTAACTGTCATTCATTCTTTGGGGCACTCCTCTGTTTTTGTGGAAGTTTGCGAGGAAAAATAATTTCATGATGTATATTGTATACATTTCTCTGACATTAAATGTACCTTTGAAACCTTTGAAATTTAATTTGAAGTTCGTTTAGATGAACATAAGTTAGAGTGTTCAATGACAAGTGGAATCTCCTTAACTGCTTTAGAAAGTAAAGGCACTGGCATGCTTTTCTTACGATTGCATCTACGTGCTGAGCCCAGGACAGATCATCCTATATGTTAACCTCCAGAAATTTAAAGCTGCTAACTCTCTAGTGCTAATCTTCTAATGTAAACTTGTGTATGTTCGCCCTCCCTTCCTTGCTAAAGTCAACAATTAGCCAGTTAGCTCTTTAGTTTTGCTGACGCTGACCGAGACATTGTTTTTTGTGGCAGCATTCAAGCAAGTGGCTTACCCAGTACACTGACTCATCACCACCTATGTTTATCCAACAAAGGTGAATTTGAAGGTGCCACTGGAGTTCTGCTTGGCCACAGAGTTGTGTGTACAGGGAGAAGGGCACGGGGCAAAGCCATTATCAGAGGGCATGAGATGCAACTGGGTTGATGGTCAGTACGGAGAAGATGTTACCAATCCTCATTGAGGTCTGCCAGTGAGGAAGTCAAGTTGCCAGTAGCAGAGGGAGATAGAAAGGCCCAGTTATGACTACGTCTGTAAGTCCAATATATTTTAATAAATCATTGAACAAAGTTACCAAATCAATTGTCAGAATTGAAAG
Source organism: Hemitrygon akajei (assembly GCF_048418815.1). Taxonomy (NCBI): domain Eukaryota; kingdom Metazoa; phylum Chordata; class Chondrichthyes; order Myliobatiformes; family Dasyatidae; genus Hemitrygon; species Hemitrygon akajei. Next base: position 17,480,567 of record NC_133131.1, on the reverse strand, counting down.
GGAAATTATAAAAGTACATTTCAGCCAAATTAACTGCCACTTTGTCTGCTATCGCCTTGAAGTGTAAATGTGTATAGTCATTTTCAATAATCAAGTGGAAAGGTTATTTAAGCCACAGAAACAGTGCTTGGAAAGCAATCTTGTTTTGGAATGGGGCACACTGCATTACTTCAGCGCCCTGTTGATTGTCATGGCAACTGGGATCATTAAACAAGAAAGATGATAGCTGGAACATTGACTTTAAAAACGCACAACTTGGGGTTCTCTGGAAGTTCAACCCTGGAAGACTATGTACATCTGGATTAACAGAGAGAGTGGTCCTGGTGATGTTGCAGAGCACCCCTTTAAAGGCTTTCCCATCTCTCTGGACCAGCACACACTCTGAAGGCCCCTGAAATGGGTTTGTCTAATCAAATTTGCACTAAAGCTTTGGGAAACAGATTGCTTCAGATATGCCTTGCTGCTGAGGCTTTGTGCCAATGTACATAAAGGTCTTCCAAAGCCTTGGGCCTGTTCAGTTGGCTTGCCTTATTGAGCCTAGCAGTGTGAGACCCTCAACAGCCCACTAACATGCCTTTGCTGTTAATATTGCAGCCTCTGGTGGAGGTCCAGGACACAATACCACAGGTGTGGGGATTTGAAAAGCCACAGGAACCTCTGTGTTGGTATTAGATTGAATACTACCATCGAGGAGGTGGTACAGGAGCACAAAGGCGAATTGTTTTAGGAACAGCTTCTTCCCCTCCCCCATCAGATTTCTGAACAGACAATAAATCAACCCATGAACACTACCTCACTATTTTTGCTCTTTCTGCACTACTTATTTAATTTAATTTTATACACAGCATATTTCTTATTTCACCATCTCCATTAGGTGCACCACAATGCTGTGTGCTTAGCCCTCTGCTCATTTCACAGTTATGACTGTGAGGCTAGGCACAGGTCCAGTGCCATATTCAAGTTTGCTGACGGCACCACTACCACAGGATGAGTCAAAAGTGGTGACAAATCAGCATATGGAAGTGAGATTTAAACTCTGGCTGAGTGGTGCCATAACAACAACCTTTTGGAGGAGACCAGAGGTTCATGGACCACTCCTCATCCGGGGATCAGAGAGGGAGAGGGTCAGCAACTTTAGATTTCTCAGTGCGATTTTTTCAGGCCCAGTACATAAGTGCAATTATGAAGAAAGCAGGTGTACTGGTGTACCTAATAAAGTGGCCACTGAGTAGGCTGGCAGTACAAGATGACAGGCCAGGAATGGAACAGTGGCAGCAAATGCAAGCCTTTATGCCAGTGGCCGATGAGACGTGGCCTGCCACTGCCAAGTTCAATAGCACACAAGGTCCAAGGGTCTGCAAGCTGCCAAACCGGGGAAGGCGCATTCATTGTGCATCTGGTGTTCCGGAGTGTGCAAAGGAATTGAGGTGGGCACAGGTGTGGATGTAAAGCTGGGAGATCTGGGCCACAGAGGAGGAGATAACTTGGTGTCTGTATGGGAGAATCAGAACTAGCAATTTCCTCTGAAAAATCAGAGGTCAGGACAAGTGTCACGTCAGGAGGTCAGAGGGAGGAAGAAGCAAAGTTCAGTTCAAATCATTCAGGGTCAAAATGGATAACACTAAGCCATTATTGATGCTGCCCTCACATGCATCCCCTCCATTTTCCAGACAATTGCACTCACCCCTTCTTCCCACTGGCTTAACAGTGATCGAGTTCCTCTTACCCTTACCTCCCATCCCATCCTAAGCATCCAACATATCATCCTCTGCAACTTCCACCATCTCCTAAGGATCTTACCACTAAACATATCTTTACCTCTCCCTCTGCCTCTGCTTTTCACAGGGGTCGCTCACTCAGGGATTCCCTGTTCTAGTCATCCCGCCAACTAATCTCCCTCCTGGCACCTATCCCTGCAAGCGACCAAACTAATACACCTGTGCACGCACCTCCTCCCTCACCTCCATCAGGGCCCCAAACAGTCCTTCCAGATGAGGCAACACTTCAGCCTGCTGTGGCCATCTGTTGCGTCTGGTGCTCCCAATGTGGCCTCCTATAAATTGGTGAGGCTCAAGATAAGTTGGAGGTGCTTTGTCGAGCACATCCACTCCACCCACCAAAAGCAGAACTTCCCAGTGGGCAAATATTTTAATTCTGATTCCCATTCCCATTCCGACATGTCAGTCCATGGCCTCCTCTTCTGCCAAGAGGAGGCCACCCTCAGGGTGGAGGAGCAACACCTTATCTAGGCAACATCTAGGTTTCCTCCTACCTGATGGCATGAACATCAACTTCTCCTTCTAGGGAAAAAATAACCCCCTGCTTCTACTATTCCCCACTCTGGCCTTTTAACTCTTCTCATCTGCCTATCACTTTCCCTGGGTGCTCTCCTCCTTCCCTCTCTCCTACAGTCCACTCTCCACTCCTATCAGATTCCTTCCTCTCCAGCTTTTCATCTTTCCTACCCACCTATCACTTCTAGCTATCATCCTTTCCCTCCTTCCACCTTTTTATTTGTCATCTTCCCCCTTCCTCTCCAGTCCTGAAGAAGGGTCTCGGCCCGAAACATCAACTGTTTATTTCCGTAGATGTTGCTTGACCTGCTGAGTTCCTCCTAAATTTTGCATGTGTTGCTTTGGATATCCAGTGCCTGTAGAATTTCTTGTGTTTATAATTCTAGGGGACATTCATTCAAGGTGAGAGGGGTAAAGCTCAAAAGAGATATATGAGACAAATAATTTTTTTTAAAACACAGAGAATGGTCGGTGCCTGGAATCCACTGCCAAAGGTGGAAGTGGAGGGAAGTACAACAGAAGTGTGTACTTTAGATAGGCATGTGTAAGGAAAGGCAGAATAAGGACTAGGTGGAGGCAGAAGGAATTTGCTTAATTTAATTAGTTCAACATAACATTGTGGGCCGAAGGGCCTGTTCCTTTGCTGTACAGTTCTATGTTCAAGAAGAGTGGGGTCAGATCTGAGATAGAATCAAAAGATTGGATTGAATGATTGGGAAATGGAATTGGTTTATTACTATGATACAGCAAAAAGCTTGTCTTGCGTACTCTTCGTACCGATCAGATCATCACACAGTGCACTGAGGACAAGTAACAATGCAGAATAAAGTGTAACAGCTACAGGGAAAGTGTAGGTAGAGTTCTGGTTCGGTGTAAGTGTCAGATCAGCAGCTAGTACAGAGATCAGTGGAAGAGAGTCAGGAAATCAGGTGCGAAGCATGGAGTTATGGGTTGGGACAGCTGAGAGGTCAGATCCAGAAGTCAAAGATTAAGTGGAGGATATGAGTGGAGGTCCGCAAGGAGCTGTGAGGGTAAGGTAGGGTAGGGAGTCAAAGTTCAGTTTGGGTACAGTGGATAGTAGAGGTGTTGAGCCAAGGGTTTGGACAAAAGGTCATTATCAAGTTGGGCTAAATCTAGTTGGGTCCCACAGGGATTACAGCTGCAGCATCAACTGATCCCAAACTGTATTAATGATATGCATGAGTATTATACATCCAAGTCTACTGAATATACAACACTGGATTACAATATGGGTTGTGAAGAGGATACAGAGAGGCTTCAGGCTTTGACTGAGGCTTTGACGCGAGAGATTCTGGCAGTTTTGGCAGTTGGACTAGGCAATCAAGTCAATCAAGACTTGAATAGCTCAGACTCAGCAGAAAACAGCTGATTGGGCAATCGAGGTCAGATGACCAAGCAGTTTGAAAAACTCAAACAAATAAATAGAGGGTTACCTCAAGCGAAGCGGCCTGTGGAAAGTGGCCAGTGAGTCAGTGGGTGGGTGGCCGGGCGGCCAGCCAGCAAAGGAGTGGAGATTTGACGAGAAGAGGCTGAGGATGAGCTTCACTCCAAGTGAGGTAAGGCCGGGTAAGTTCCTTTCAAAGGAGAAAGTTTCAAAAGTTGAGGCAAGTATTGGGTAGGTCATGGCAGCTGAGATCCACCCCGTGGTTTGTTCATCCTGCAGCATGTGGGAAATCAGGGATACTTCCAGTGTCCCTGACAACTATGTGTGCAGGAAGTGTGTCCAACTGCAGCTTCTGGCAGACCGCATTGAGCGTCTGGAGCTGCGATTGGATTCATACTGGAGCATCTGCGATGCTGAGAAAGTTGTGAATAGCACGTTCAGTGAGTTGGCCACACCGCAGGTAAAGACTACACAGGTAGAAAGGGAAGGGGTGGCCACTGGACAGTGTAGCAATAGGCAGGTAGTGCAGGAGTCCACTGAGGTCATCTCCCTCCTAAACAGATACTGTTGGGGGAGCTGTCTCATCAGGGTAAGGCAGCAGCAGCCAAGTTCATTGCACCATGGGTGGCTCTGCGGCACAGGAGGGAAGGAAAAGGAGTGGGAGAGCTATAGTGATAGGGGATTCGATTGTAAGGGGAATAGATAGGCGTTTCTGCGGCTGCAAACGAGACTCCAGGATGGTATGTTGTCTCCCTGGTGCAAGGGTCAAGGATGTCTCTGAGCGGCTGCAGGACATTCTGGAATGAGAGGGTGAACAGCCAGTGGTCGTGGTGCACATAGGTACCAACGATATAGGTAAAAAACAGGATGAGGTCCTATAAGGTGAATTTAGGGAGTTAGGAGATAAACTAAAAAGTAGGACCGCAAAGGTAATAATCTCTGGATTACTACCAGTGCCATGTGCTAGTCAGAGTAGAAATAGGAGGATATTTCAGATGAATATGTGGCTTGAAAAATGGTGCAAGGGGGAGGGATTCAAATTTCTGGGGCATTGGAACCAGTTCTGGGGGAGGTGGGACCGGTATAAACAGGACGGTCTGCATCTGGGCTGGACTGGAACCAATGTCCTAGGGGGAGCGTTTGCTACTGCTGTTCAGGAGGCTTTAAACTAATGTGGTGGGGGATGGGAACAAGTGCAGAGAGACAGGGGTGTAAAATGAGGGTAGAAGCAAAAAGTAGTAAGGTGAAAAGTAAAAGTGGCAGGCAGGCAAGTCCAAGGCAAAAAGCAAAAAGAGCCACTTTTCAACATAATTATATAAGGGCTAAGAGTGTTGTAAAAACACGCCTGAAGGCTTTGTGTGTCAATGCGAGGAGCATTCGTAACAAGGTGGATGAATTGAATGTGCAGATAGTTATTAATGAATATGATATAGTTGGGATCACAGAGACATGGCTCCAGGGTGACCAAGGATGGGAGCTCAACATCCAGGGATATTCAATATTCAGGAGGGATAGACAGGAAAAAAAAGGAGTTGGGGTAACATTGCTGGTTAGAGAGGAGATTAACGCAATAGAAAGGAAGGACATTAGCCTGGAGGATGTGGAATCGATATGGGTAGAGCTGCATAACACTACGGGGCAGAAAATGCTGGTGGGAGTTGTGTACAGGCCACCTAACAGTAGTAGTGAGGTTGGGGATGGCATTAAACAGGAAATTAGAAATGCATGCAATAAAGGAACGTAGTAATAATGGGTGACTTCAATCTATATATAGATTGGGTGAACCAAATTGGTAAGGGTGCTGAGGAAGAGGATTTCTTGGAATGTATGCGGGATGGTTTTCTGAACCAACATGTCGAGGAACCAACTAGAGAGCAGGCCATTCTAGATTGGGTATTGAGCAATGAGGAAGGGTTAGTTAGCAATCTTGTCGTGCGAGGCCCCTTGGGTAAGAGTGACCATAATATGGTGGAATTCTTCATTAAGATGGAGAGTGACATAGTTAATTCAGAAACAAAGGTTCTGAACTTAAAGAAGGGTAACTTTGAAGGTATGAGACATGAATTAGCTAAGATAGACTGGCAAATGATACTTCAAGGGTTGACGGTGGATATGCAATGGCAAGCATTTAAAGATCGCAGGGGTGAACTACAACAATTGTTCATCCCAGTTTGGCAAAAGAATAAACCAGGGAAGGTAGTGCACCTGTGGCTGACAAGGGAAATTAGGGATAGTATCAAGTCCAAAGAAGAAACATATAAATTAGCAAAAAAAAGCGGCACACCTGAGGACTGGGAGAAATTCAGAGACCAGCAGAGGAGGACAAAGGGCTTAATTAGGAAAGGGAAAAAAGATTATGAGAGAAAGCTCGCAGGGAACATAAAAACTGACTGTAAAAGCTTTTATAGATGCGTGAAAAGAAAAAGATTGGCCAAGACAAATGTAGGTCCTTTACAGTCAGAAACAGGTGAATTGATCATCGGAAACAAAGACATGGCAGACCAATTGAATAACTACTTTGGTTCTGTCTTCACTAAGGAGGACATAAATAATCTTCCGGAAATAGTAAGGGACCGAGGGTCTAGTGAGATGGAGGAACTGAGGGAAATACATGTTAGTAGGGAAGTGGTGTTAGGTAAATTGAACTTTGGTTGCAAGAGCAGGAAAACAGATTATTATCTGAAAGGTGGCCGATTAGGAAAAGGGGAGATGCAACGAGACCTGGGTGTCATTGTACACCAGGCATTAAAAGTGGGCATGCAGGTACAGCAGGCGGTGAAAAAGGCAAATGGTATGTTGGCATTCATAGCAAAAGGATTTGAGTACAGGAACAGGGAGGTTCTACTGCAGTTGTACAAGGCCTTGGTGAGACCGCACCTAGAATATTGTGTGCAGTTTTGGTCCCCTAATCTGAGGAAAGACATTCTTGCCATAGAGGGAGTACAGAGAAGGTTCACCAGATTGATTCCTAGGATGGCAGGACTTTCATATGAAGAAAGACTGGATCGACTAGGCTTATACTCACTGAAATTTAGAAGATTGAGGGGGGATCTTATTGAAGCGTATAACATTCTAAAGGGATTGGACAGGCTAGATGCAGGAAGATTGTTTCCGATGTTGGGGAAGTCCAGAACGAGGGGTCACAGTTTAAGGATAAAGGGGAAGCCTTTTAGTAACGAGATGAGGAAAAACTTCTTCACACAGAGTGGTGAATCTGTGGAATTCTCTGCCACAGGAAACAGTTGAGGCCGGTTCATTGGCTATATTTAAGAGGAAGTTAGATATGGCCCTTGTGGCTAAAGGGATCAGGGGGTATGGAGAGAAAGCAGGTACAGGGTTCTGAGTTGGATGATCAGCCATGATCATACTGAATGGTGGTGCAGGCTCGAAGGGCTGAATGGCCTACTCCTGCACTTATTTTCTATGTTTCTATGTTTCAGAGGATTACATACAAGCAAAGTGAGGATATTGCAGATAGAATGGAACATGGAAAAATGGTAAGTCACTTTTGTTAGATAAAATAGAAAAGAGGGTGTTTTTTCAAACAGTGAAAGATGTTCCAAACATGGAAATCCTTTTGAATTATTGAAAGTTAATACATCAATACAGCAAGCAGTTGGGAACTTAAAAAGATATGACAACCTTTATTATAGGAGGATTTGATTACAAGAGTATGACTTTCTGGAATTATAAAGGGCCCTGGTGAGATTCCACTTTGAACATTGCATGCAGGTCAGATCTCCTTACTGAAGGAAAGTAATGCTTGTAACACAGGTTGTGCCACAAAGATTCACCTGATTGATTCCTGAGTTTAATGAGCAAACTGGCTAGTTTAATGAGCAAAGATTAAACAAACCTGACCCATCCTCTCCTGAGTTGGATGTAAAAGAAGTGATCTCATTCGCACCTACATAATTATTTCAAAATAAGAGGTCAGTCATTCATGTGGGAAGTGGAGGCAGTTCTGATGCAGATTTTCGACTCGAAAAGCCAACATGTTCCTTTCTCCCCACAGACTCTGCTCACCCAGTGACTTCCTCCAGCAGAGTTTTGTTGCGAGAGATAGGAATAATTTTTTTTTCCACCCAGATGGCAGTGAATCTTTAGAATTCTCCACCCAAGAGGGCTGTAGAAATCCAGTAACTGAGCAAAAGGAAAAGAGTATTAATAGGTTGTGGATTTTAGGGTAATCAAGGGATATAAAGTAACTGGAGGAAGGTGATACTGAGTAGTCATGTTCTTACTAGCATGGAGACATAGAAGGGTAGAGCACAGGAAGCTTATGATGTCTGTGCTATGATGCCAAATTAAATTAAACTTGTTTATCTTTTTTTTTCTTTTTCAATCTTTTTATTAATATCAACATGATAAGATTAGTACATAGATAATGGGATTACAAACTTACAAAATTAAAATGAACATAAAAGGATAAACAAGCAATAAGTACATTATAGTTAAGTCTTCCCAAATCATGAATGATACAAATATATAAACAAAACAAAAAAAAACTAAGTAATTCATGTTGGGGAAAAAAACAGAAAAGAGAAAAAGAAAAAAAAATTAATACCCTAAGAAAAACTAAACTAACAAACTAACCACTAACTATTAAGAAAAAAAAGAAGAAAAAAATTTTTAAAAATAAACGGGCTGTTTACAGTATCTATAAAAAAAATACAAAATCATCAGTGTCCCCAACTCTGATCCTCTCAACATATATATAATCAAAACCAGAAAAACAAATAGGATTGGAACAGGGTCAAATTACATCATGTGAAAATATTGAATAAATGGCCTCCAAACCTTTTCAAATTTAATAGAAGGGTCATATACGACACTTCTAATTTTCTCCAAATTTAGACATAACATAGTTTGAGAAAACCAATGAAATACGGTAGGGGGATTAATTTCTTTCCAATTCAACAAAATAGATCTTCTAGCCATTAATGTAAGAAATGCAATCATCCGACAAGCAGAAGAAGATAAATAGATTGACCCCATCATTGATAAACCAAAACTTGTTTATCTAAACATGATCCATATTCTTCCGTTCCCTGTGTATTGATTGGCAAAACAGACATTGGTTCCAAATGGCCTTCACATATTGGTTTATTAATGTCACATGTAGAAAAGCTTATCTTGCGTACTGTTTATAAAGATCAATTCAATTCATTACAAACTTAAAAGACATAAAAGGAGTGAAGTATATGGTTTCATGATCTATCCAGAAGATGTCAACCGAAGGACACCTTGACCATCATGACATCAAATAAGCCAAAGATTTTCCACAGTAAGCTAAAGGAGGGAGTGTTTTCAGAGTGGCCATAAGCTTATCTGATTATCATTGATACATTTCAACAATGAGCCAAGGGGAAGCTCAGGATGATCTTACTAAACTAGTAAAGCTAGTCCATGCAACACTATAACAACACACACAAAATGCTGGTGGAACATAGCAGGCCAGGCAGCATCTATAGGGAGAAGCGCTGTCGACGTTTCGGGCCGAGACCCTTCGTCAGGACTAATCGAAAAGTTGAAGGACCGAAGGAATTATAGATGGGGAGTAACGAGAGAGGGTTCCACTGAACTCCTGTCGAAGAGAAGATTTAAACTTCTTCAGTGTAGACATCACTGGCAGAGGCTTCGCAGTAGTGATTTTAAAGAGCAAACACGAGGAAATCTCATGCAACACTATGATCACTCTGAACTAATTTGACTTTTTTTTTGTTCTAATTGTAAAAATGTAATCTTGTAAAAATTCTGTATAGTTTATTTAAATTGCCTACAAATTTAATAAACATGAACACACTGGTGATGCAAGCAGACAGAAAGGTCTCCATGGTACATCTGTAGAAATTTGGTATGGTGTCAAAGACTTGAGCAAATTTCTGCAGAAGTTCCATGGGGAACATTCTGACTGGTTGCATCGCTGTCTGGTATGGAGACATCAATGCACAGAATTTGAAAAAGTTAGGAAAGGGACATAAACTCAGCCAGTTCAATTACAGGCACTAGCCTCCCCACCATCAAAGCACCAAAAGGCAAACCTTCATCATTAAGGATCCTTAGTACCCAGGATAAGCCCTTTTCTCATTACTACCATCAGGGAGGAAACATGGGAGCCTAAAGACACACACTCAACGTTGTAGGAACAGCTTCTTCCCTCCACCATCAAACTTCTGAATGGTCCATGAACACTACTTTACTATTTTGCACTACCTATTTATTATTATTAATTTCTTATTGTAACTTACGGTAACTTTTTTTACACACTGCTGCCACAAATCAACAAATTTCATTGTATGTGTCAGTAACGAACAACTTGATTCTGATTATAAATTGAATGTGTTTTTCTTGTGTGCTGCTTATCTGATGCTTTCTGCCTGTGAGAGTGTTGTGCAAGTTTTTCATTGTGCCTGCAACACACACGTGCATTTGGTAATAAACTCAACCTACTTTGAGCTGGAGTCTATGGTAGAGAAAAGCACATCAGCCATCGTGAGATATGAAGCACAGGAAGTGAACCAATAGTAAAGAGTAGTAACAGACAAGGGAGTAAATACTAAACCTGAGACAATGGGCAAGAGAGCTAACGTATCTGTCGTATGACAGCAGTACAGCATTTAGTCCTCTCATTAACTATGGTCTTGATCCTCCCACCCACCCCCGTGCTTTGTGGCAGCTGCTGGAGAAGGTACTCTGAAGCCAGAAGCAGATTAACATAAATCAATTCCCAATCAAGCCATTTCCCTTACAATTATTGTGTTACTCCCTGAAAGAAAAGCACAGAAAAGGAATGCAAAAGGTATCAATGATATGAATCTGTGGGTGGCATGGCAGCACAGTGCTTTACAGTACCAGCAACCTAGGTTCAATTCCCACATTGTCTACAAGGAGTTTGAACATTCTCCCTGTGACCGCGGGGGTTTCCTCCCACTGACCAAAGACGTACTGGCTGGTAGGTTAGTTGGTCATTGTAAATTCTACCATGATTAGCTAGGGTTAAGTCGGGGGTTACTGGGTGGCGCTGGCTTGAAGGGCCAGGAGGGCCTATTCTGTACTGTATGCTAATAAATAAATAAAGGAGCCTTAATGGAGACAAGAGTTAAAGCAGTTGACATATACCATGTGGTCCAGTACAGTGACAGAGGAACCAAAAGAGCTTGGGACAGGCATACCAGGGAAATGAATGGGCCTTGTTGGATCCTAAAGCTTTTGTGACCCAAAGGTTCTTCGGAAGTCAAGAATGAGGCTTAAGTAGTTGCAGACATACACTTTATTAAATATTACAAGAACAAAGAAGGACAAAGAGACAGCTGAAAGAAAAAGGAAAAAGCATTTATGGTCATCGTCTCATACTCATACTACAGATAACAAAAATCCCAGTGATAACAATTAACCTATAAAATAGCCAGTTTCAAGTGGTATGACACCTGCTAGTGAAAATTAATAAGGTTCTAGAGAAATACAAAAGCAACTGTACCATACTGAAAAATTCACTGAACAATTACATATATAAAGGTGTTTACTGCATATAAAATACAGCCAATCATAGGAAAGTTAAACTACAAGAAAAACATAAGAAGAAAAATACTCCACCCTAATCTAACAAGCTTCAACTTGTAACTTGAATTTGTGGACTGCGTTCACCTTCACCACCCACCATTAGGAACAGGAAGTACGAGAGTTTGGGAGGCTGTGAGGGAAAGCTAGGGATGGACTTGTGTCAGCTCAGTGATGATATCTACCACCTTCCAACCAGAGTACTGCATTGCCACCACTAGCTAGCCAATGCTGGGGAGTGCCAGCACTAAGCTCTGCTAAAAATATCATCAACGAAAGGTCAGAACAGGCAAGTACATGATGAATTATATTACACCTGATGACATCCAAGTGGCTAACTTGAACAGAGTCCAGGAACATTAGCTATGGTTTATCATTCTACAGTTACTTACCATGATAACATTAACAAATATCAAGACTAACAGCTGAACTTATAAAGCCACCTGCAGTGTAACATGCAAGGCTGAACTGCACTGAAAGTTAACACTAAGATAAATCTTGGATAAATATCAGATGCAATTATCTACAAAGGAGTACAGAAATAAACTGAATTATCAATAAATTTGTCACCATAGTTAATGAAGGTCTCGGCCTTATTCAGATGCAATAGGAACCTTTCTATTTTATATTATCCCAGGTTTTAATGTTTTCCTTTGAGGTCATTACTTCATGTTGCATAAGTTTCCATCCCACATTTTGACAAACATCTTATCCTCATGGTTTAGAACTGATTCCTTATCCTCTTTGTCAATGTATCTGCATTTTAGCTAATGTGTATCACATCCACACAAGAGTTTATTTCAGAATATATATAATTGTCATTTTTTTTGAAGAAAGGTACTGAGGATTATAGAATTGAGTCAATGAGGGATATATTGCCTTCCAAGTACTTTTTAACTGAGCCATTCAGAATAAATGAAAACCATAAAATTGCAGATGCCAGAAATCTGAAATAAAAACAGAAAATTTTGGAAATTCTCATTAAGTCAGACAGCCTCTGTGGAAATGGAATAAGTCTCAAGGTTTCTGAAGCAGTCTTCACTTAGAAAACATTAATTCTATTATATGGCAACACTTGCGGGCTATCCATAGCACATCCATGAGTGTGATGAATCTTTAGTGCAAACAACACATTTCACTGTATGTTTCAATACACTTGTGATAAATAAATCTGAATCTTTCCATAGTTGCTACCTGACCAATCAGAATAAACATCACTAAAGGTATAAACACTGAGCAATTGGGTGGTTTTTGCAGATTTTACCTCAGAGTTCACCCAGCACTAGTTAGCATGAATTATTATTGATTCCTCTGCCGTGGCCTCATGAACAGTGCACTGTGAATTGCACAGCTTTGCCTGTATGCCAGCAGAAAATTAATTCTCATCTAACGCAGGCAATGTGCTAAGAAGCAATTAACCCACCACGAAAACTAAAATGCTGAACAGTAAAAATGTCACTGCCTGATGGCACATAACATTTATTACAATTAGAAAAAATACAGAAGCTTTCATTTCTGAAGTTGATTTGTTTTTTTTCTGCCAGTTATTTGTAGCATTGCTCTGGATTTCCAACATTTCTTTGTTATTTTGTTTTTAACACATATTAAGTCATGTAGATATCAGTTCCATGTGTCAAATATCATTGGCTATACTTTATATGTGAGTCTTTATAATAAGTTCTGGCAGCTAACTGAGTGAAGACTAGGAAAAAAACAGCAAGGATGTTCATTATGGACTATGTCACAAAAGCCAAAGTCAATTTGCTATTAACATACAAACAGTATGCATTTATTTCACTGAGGTTGGGTGGGACTGCAACTAGAGGTCATGGGTTAAGGATGAAAGGTGAAAAGTTTAAAGGGATCACGAGGGGAAATCTTCTTCACTCAGACTGTCATGAGAATGTGGAATGAGTGCCAGTGCAAGTGGCACATGTGAGCTCTATTTGAACGTTTAAGAGAAGTTTGGACAGGTGCATGGATGGTAGGGATATGGAGGGCTATGGCCCCAGTGCAGGTCGATGGGAGTGGGCAATTTAAATGGTTTGGTATGGACTAGATGGGCCAAAGAACTGTTTCTGTGCTGTATTCTTCTATGTTTCTGCATCTATGATTCTGATACTACATTGAAATTTATTTTTTTATGGGAGTTCACAGTAGAGCAAAGTAATACAATAAAATCAGTGAAAAACAACTGACAAACAACCAATATGCAAAAAAAGATAAACTGTGCAAATACAAAATAAAATAAATAAATTAATTAAACTGAGAACATGAGTTGTAGAGTGAAATTGATAAGTTTTGAAAGTGAGTCTATAGGCTGTGGAATCTGTTCAGAGTTGAGGTCTGAAGTTATCCACACTGGTTCAGGAGCCTGAGGGTTGACAGGTAATAACTGCTGCTGAACCTGCTGGTCTGAGACCTAAGCCTCTTGTACTTCCTTCCTGATGGCAGCAGTGAGAAGAGAGCATGGCCTGGATCGCTGGGAGTACAAAGAGGATTCTAGGTTTATCCAAAGTCCAAATGTGTGTATCTCAAAATCAAAGGGGAGGGGTGTCACTGTAAACATATTGCCTAATATATTGGATAATTATAGCAAATCTGTCCAGGTACCTTGTGTTCTCTTAACCAGGGATCAAAACTGCAGCTCTCCTGATCTTTGAGGTTTGGAACTCACCTGCCCTGGCAAGGAAGATAAAAGGGGATAATTGAGTTGTGGGTAGTGGCAACAGACAAGGTGACTATTCAGGTTACAGAGAAGGCATTGTATGTACTGAGCTTGGGCACACCCAAGATTAAAATTTGTTTTTGAAATGTATGTACCATAAAGCACCAGTTCCCCAGTACACAGAAGAGATCTTCAATGGGCAAACAGGAGGAAATCTGCAGATGCTGGAAATCCAAGCAACACACACAAAACGCTGGAGACACTCAGCAGGCCCAGGCAGCATCTATATAAAAGAGTGAACAGTCGGACGTTTAGGCCAAGACCCGACATGATGAAGAATCTCAGCCCAAAACGTCGACTGTTTACTCTTTTCCATAGATGCTTCCTGGCCTGTTGAGTTCCTCCAGCAGTTCAATCTCAGGGCGCATAACACTCGGAATAAGTATCCCAGTATCTGACCCCCACAGGACATTCCCAAGACACAGCACTTCCAAGGAAACTCTCAATGCAATGCATTCCCGGCTTAATAGCCGTATTTTAAGGACCATTGAGAAGTAGTTCAAGGAAAGAATTCCCGCTTTAGGTTCCTGTGATTTACAAGCTGGAAGCAGAGTTTTAGAATAGCCCGGCTGCAGAGCCTTAAATAACCCTGGCAGCCGTCTATCACCGAGCCCCCAAACATGAAGTTTCCACGGGGTCATTCCTTTTTGCACAGATACCGCCCAACCCGCTGAAGTTCCAGCAATCCACTTCAAGCTCTGATTTTCAGAAGCCATTTCCTTTCAATGCTTTGTCCTCAAGCTGCGCGCGTTAGAAAGTCAACTGTCCGTATCCTTGAGTCTCCTCCATTGTCAATGCAAATACAGACGAGTTTCGAAGAACGATCTCTCTGGGGCAACAGCCTGCTGTTGGAACTCTGCTGGTCGATGGTGGGGGGAGGAGGGAACGCTCGATATTTCGGATCAAAACCATGCATCAGGACTTTCTGACCTGAAAAGTTAACAGTTCTTCCTCCCACCACCCACAGATGCTGCTCAACACGCTTGAGTTCCTCTGGCATTTGGTGCTGCAGATCCAGATCTCTTGGTGTCTCCAAACTTTATCTCCGTCCTTTTGTGTGTGTGTGTGTTTGTGTGTGTGTGTGTGTGGGGTGGGGTGGGGGGGGGGTCCGCGTCGGCACTGAACCCTCAAACTAGAGAGACGTGCCAACTCTGTGGCATTTATGGAGCGGGATTTAAAGCACCAGGCTGGAGCAAGATAAAAGGACCACTATGCAGCGACCCTATCGGTGAGAAGTTTACTTCCAACGGAGATCCCCCGCCTATCTTGGCTCCGGTGGCTGGATCCGCGACGCCGTACTCTCCGCTTTAGCCCCGGCTAATTGAAAGCGAATGCAACTCGCAGCAGCGAATGCCATTGGTGGGTTGGTCCTCTCTCCCTCCCTCTTCCCCCACAACCCGAGCAACAGGGGAGCCGGGAGAGTGCGCTCAGCCTTGCTACATGGAGAGAGGCGTTTCCAGCGCCGCCGCTCTCAGCGAATTCAACACCAAGCCTGCCCGTCTCTCTTCCCCACAGAGCAGCCCGACCATGATCGCCCAGACTCACCCCGTGCTGTCAATCCTCTTCTTCGCCCTGACTTTCAAGACACTGCGAGTCTTCCTGCGGGCGCGGACCTTCTCCCTCCCGCCGCAACAAGTCAAGGAGAACAAGACCAGGTCCTGGAGGTGGACCAATCTCAACGTCTCCCTTGTTCACTCGGCGATCACGGGACCGTGGGCTTTGTTATGGTAAGTTTCTAAAAATGGTCTTAGCCACTCGCGGGGTTGTCCGTCTGTTTACAGGCACAAGGCTGCTCACACTATTCCCCTGCACGGACTGGGACTTGTTTCCGACCACCCCTCCTCCTCCTCCCCCCTCCCCGGTCCTCAACACAACTTGGTTTTCGACTCGGGGCTTTTGCATGGGTGATCTCTTATTGTCAACTGCACGCTGTTGTGGAGGATGTCTTGTGATACAACTCTGCTCTCCACAATCCAAACCACCCTCGACAGTTTAACCAGGTTTAGAAATTAATTTATGTCTTTTTTTAACAGTTTGAAAATAAAACAGGAAAAAAATTCTCCTGACACTTTCATTAACACCACTCCACTGCCAGGTTTGAAATGGCAAACATTGCCTTACAGTTGAGTAATGATTGGCTGAAAGGTGCGTTCATTGGAGTTACCTTGGTGACACCAAAATGCTGCTTTTTTAAACTAGGTTCAATGCAGTGTAGGCCATGGCCACTGCTCTGCTGTGTGGGATGTGCCCCTACCCCGTGGTGTAGGCTATGCCCTCCATCCCAGAATTATCTTCCCGCTTTCATTGGAAAGAAGATGCAAAAGCACATGCCACCAGGCTCAAGGGCAGCTTCTGCCCCACTGCTGTAAGACTATTAATTGGTTCCCTAGTACAATAAGATGAACTCTTGATCTCATGGTCCAACTCATTATAATCTTGCACCTTACTGCTTACCTGCACTGGACTTGCTCTGTAGCTGTTGCACTTGATTCTGCATTGTTATTGTTTTACCATGTTCTGCTTCTATGCACTGTGGGATGAATTGATCTGTATGAACCATATGCAAGAAAAGGTTTTCACTGTATCTTGCTACATGTGACCATAATAAACCAATTCCAATTCCCATGCTTCAGCCTAAAGCTCTGCATCTGTAATGTTCTGCAAAAGATCCACAATCTGTAACCTTTTTATCATTGCCATCTATTTAGGAGATCACATTTTATGACATAGACAGGCAAATCTAAAATGGTGAGTTGCTACCCTGGATAGTATGCATGCTAAATGGCATACAATGGTGCTAATCGATCTTACAATCACTGGATTATATCAAAGCTCTTCTGTCTTACCATATTTTATCTGAAATAAATAGCCAATCAGAGGGTGAGGCTAAACATGTCTCCATCCTCAGTGTTGGTAGGGCTCAGCACATGAGTGCCTTAAACCATGTCCAGCTAGAAACATCAGATCCATCTGGTGAACCCCACCATCAGAACAGCCATTCTCCAGCCAATTCAATTCACTCCATATGACATTCAAGATTCAAGGTAGTTTATTGTCATTCTTCAGTACACAAGTCTAAAGAAGAATGAAATAATTGATACTGTTGATCCGATACAGCATAAAAGAACACAATAAATATAAAAGCAATCCTATTAAACATAATGTACAAGTAACTGTTTAACTATGGTCATATATACATAAGATTAGCTTATACATAGACAGTATGTATGTAAAGTTCATAGAGTATATAGTGATGGGGTGGGTCAATGGGTGGAAGTTTTGATCAACCTGATGACTTGGGGGTAATGACTGTTTTTGAGTCTAGTCCTGTAGTTTCTTCCTTGATGGGAGTGGTAGTCTACTCCCAATACACAAAGTGATGGAAACTGTCATTGACAGTGTTTTCGAGGGGCTCTTAGCAATAAGATGTTCACTGTGTCTACCATATTCAAAATTCACTGCTATTACTCAGCCAGGCTACCCTGACGATACCCTCACAAATGCACAATGCCTACTAGAATAACTAGAGGCTCTGTGACAACGGTACTGTTAGAGCACCTTCACCAGAAGGACTATAATGGTTCTCAGTGAGTTCAGGATGGATAATAAAGACTGGCCATCCAATGAAAGTGAATAATTTTTTTAAAAAAGAACTATTATATGCTAACATTTAGTTTCTGTGTTGTACCAGGAACATTGATTCCATTGTGTACACAGTAACAAAAGAGACTCTGCAGATGCTGAAATCCAGAGCAACATGTACAAGATACTGGAGGAACTCAGCAGGTCAGGCAGCATCTATGGAATTCTGATAAAGGGTCTCGGCCAAAATCGTCGACTGTTTATTCTTATCCATGGATGCTCACTCGAGTTTCTCCAGCATTTTATGCATGTTGTTCCATATACAGTAATGTAGGTCCCCAGAATTAATATTTATTAAAATCAAAATGATGTATTGAAGCATTTAAGAATGTTCAAGTTATTTAAATAAAAGACTTATTAAACCATGTTAAAAATTGAAACATTCAACCTAGAGATAAAGCTAACTGTGAAAACATCGGCAATTACCCCTCCTTGCATTTCTTTCTCACAAACCAACAATTGCCAGTGAAATCACTGGGATTGTCTAATCCCTTGGTGGCAGGTTAGACCAGGTGCCAGAGAGGAAGGCTGATTCCCTTGTGAAAATGCAGGGGAATCTCAGCAAGATCAGTTTCCACAACTGGATGACACAGCAGTGGAGTGGATTGAAATTAGCCTCCAACTAATGTTAAGTTCAGGATCTGTGTGCTTCACTACTTACCTAGAGAAGTCCCACATATTCAGGCCAATGTAAACTTTTGTGCTTAAACTTCCACACCTCTTAGGAAAAAGGATCTGAATCTGTCATCTTTTTATCTACCACTTTTGCACAGAAGAACAGGTTTTTTAACTGAGCACCTTGTACATTCAGTGGCCAATTTATTAGGTACACCTGTACACCTGCTCATTAATGCAAATATTTAATCAGCCAAACGTATGGCAGGAATTCAGTGTGTGAAAGCATGCAGACGTGGTCAAGAGGTTCATTTGTTGTTCAGACCAAGCATCAGAATGGGGTTGAAACCTGATCTCAGTGACTTTGACAGTGGAATGATTGTTGTTCCCAAACAGGTTGGTTTGAGTATCTCAGAAACTGCTGATCCCTGGGATTTTCACACACAACAATCTGTAGAGTTTACAGGAAATGATGTGAAAAACAAAAAACATCCAGTGAGCAGCAGTTCTGTGGGTGAAAAAGCCTTGTTAATGAGAGCGATCAGAAGAGAACTGACATAAAGGTTCATACTGACAGGAAGGCGACAGTAACTCAAATAACCACTCATTACAACAGTAGTGTGCAGACGAGCATCTCCGAGTGCATAACAAGTTGAACCTTGAAATGGATGGGCTACTGAGTACATATCATTCTGAATGAACAGTGAACACACAGTTCTTTCAACTGAAAGATTAGCCCTGTTTCTCCTTCTGCAGATGCTGCCTGGCCTGCTGAATGTTTCCAATGTTTTTGTTTTTATTTCAGATTTTCAGCATTTGCATTTTTATTTTAAAGTTTGGTTCGAATAAAATTGCTGGAAGTTCTGAGTTAGTAAATTATATATCAAGCCCCACTCGGAATACCAAGAACATTAGTGTATTTTCAGATTACAAAGCCCACTCTGGGAACCTGAGTGCAATAATCCAAGCACTTCAGCACAGTTCTGAAGGAGTGCTGCACTGTCAATGGTGCCACATTTCAAATGGACATAAAACCAAAGTCCACCTGTTCTCATGGGTGGACATAGAAGATTATGTAGAACTATTTTGAACATGTTCTTGCCAATGCTTATCCCTATTGAACATAATTGAAGTAGGTTATCTGGTCATTATCACAAGGTTCATGGGAGCTTACTACTTTTTCTACCTTACGTCAGTGAAAGCTAATAGTCAGTAAAAATATTTTAGGATCACAAGCACAAGAAGATCTGCAGATGCTGGAAATCCAAAGGAACATACACAAAATGCTGGAGGCATGCAGCAGACCAGGCAACATCCATGGAAAAGAGTAAACAGTCGATGATTTCAGCTGAGACCCTTCTTCAGGTGTAGCTGCAAATATTTTAGGATGTCCAGAAAGATGCTACATAAACAAACATCTGTCTATCTTTTACTTCCCTTATTACCAGGTAATCATTGCTCCTTGGGGTGAAATTTTGAATGATTTGCTAAACACTTTTAATGCAATGGGGATCTTACTGACAGTACAAACATGAATATCATTCTCACCTGCACTTGAGAACATGATGGCTTGAACCACTGCAGTTCTTCAGGTGAGGGTATCACCACAACACTGTTAGGGAGGGTGGGTGGGGACTTTGCATCAAAGAACGAGCACCAATCTATTTCCATGATAGGGTGGTGTGTGACTTAAGGAGAAGCTTAGATTGGTAGGATTCCCATGCACTTGCTTTCTGAGGATGGAGGCAAAAGGTTTTGGTGTTGCTGCTGGATCAGACGTGGTGAGTAATTATGGTGTATTTGGCAGATGGTACAGATTACAGCCACTATGTGCTAATGATGGAAGAAGTTTAAGGTGATAGCTCTGTCAAGGGGACTGCTTTGCCCTGGAATCTTTTAGCATTTTGAGTGTTGTAACTGATCAGTAATGGTCTCTGTGATGTTGACAGTGGTGACAGTAACACCATGAATGCTGAGGATAGATGCCTGAACTTTCACTTGTTGCGTGTTATGCGTTACTTGACACGTAACATATGTCATAAATGTGGCAAAAAGAAAGTGGGAACGGCCATCAAAGTTCCAAAACTATTTTTCAAACTTCAGTTTATCAAAGAACATATATATCACAATGTACTACCTTGAGATTCATTTTCTTTCAGACATTTACAAGAAAATAAAGTAATACTAAGAATTATGAAACACTAGACATAAAAGCTGACCAACATCCAATGTGTAAAACAAGACAAATTATGCAAAATAATTTAAAAAAATAAATAAATCATACTGAGAACATGAGTTGTAGAGTTATTGAAGGTAAGTTTATACGCTGTGGAGTCAGTTTTCTGTTGAGGGAAGTAAAATTATCCATGCTGCTTCAAAGAAGAGTAGAGGAATTCTTCCTTGGTTGTCTTGCTATTTAGCTTTTAGTTGTTACATAGGATGTGCATACTAGCTAGTGTGTATTGCTACAGCAACTATGTTATTAGCAGTGAAACACTGAATTATCCTGAGGTACAAAAGGCATGGCATAATTGCAAGTCCATTGTTTAAATGAACATGTGAAGAGTTGAGAAGGCATGTTACTATGGGAGCAACATACCTAGTAATTACAGCTGGAAAGACCAGAAGCATCAGTTTTAGTAAAGCTGGGAGTTGCAGAATACATAACAATGAAAATATACACTGGATTTGCTGTAGCATTTTTCATTTCAAGATTTGACTTGTTATGCATTCAAAGATGCTCTTCTGCACTCTGCTATTGTGCCAGCCAGTGGTGTTGTGGCATCAGCCCCAGACTTGGAGGCGAAAGGTCCCGGGTACGAATCTGGCCAGGACCTTGCCAGCTTTCCATCGTGCTAGGTTCAGTGTTGAGCTAGTAACTTGGCCTCATTTAAAGACAAATGCTATAGAAACGGCAAAAAATTCCACTCAATGTGATACAAAGGTACAAACAGGAACAACAACAACAACAACAGCACTATTGTGATGTGTGTTTATTTGAGTTATTGTCTTCCTGTGAGCTTAAACCAGTCCAGCCATTCTCCTCAGACCTCCGCCATTAAAAAGGTATTTTTGGCCCCAGAACTGCCACTCACTGGATCTTCTTTTGTGGGGTTTTTTGCACCATTCTCTGCAAACTAGAGACTGTTATGTGTGAAAATCCCCAGAAGTCAGTAATTTCCACGATACTCAAACCACCCCATCTGTCACCAACAATCATTCCATGGTCAAAGTTACATAGATCGAGAGGTTCTTTTGCTTTTTGTATCACAAACTCAAAGGACACTAAGATGGGACAAAGAAATACTCCATGGAAATATCTGCTGTCCCAAAAATGTTGTCTGCTCTTTCTCACATTATGGTTCTCTAGGTTACATCTAGTAACTTTTTGTAAAGTGTTCATGGTACAGGTGTAATATCTATGTAAAACTGATGGTCTCTAAGTGGAGACACCTTCCCCATGTGTTCTCTTTTTTTATTTGCCCCTTTTTCACCTCTATGGAAAAACTCCAGCCTGTTCAATCTCTCCAAGTGGTAGAATTTAACTTATGACATTATTTTTCTGTATCTTTCCAATCTCCCTATATCTTTTATTATAAAATGGAAGGCAGATTTCTTCACAGTGCTCCATGCATGATCTGACCAAGTTTCCTAAACCAGTTTAAGGTAAATTCTAAACACAAGGGATTCTGGAAATATTGGAAGTCTCAAGCAATAAGCACAAAATACTGGAGGAACTCAGCATGTCCGGCAGCATCTATGAAAGGGAATAAACAATCAATGTTTCAGGCCAAAATACATCAGGATGTATTTTGATAAAGGGTTTCAGCCCAAAACTTTGACTGTTCATTCCCCATTTTGTGTGCGTAATGTAAATTCTCTTATTTTTCAATTCTGTCACTCAAGAGATAACTCTCATTCTTAGATCTGCTGATTTTATAGCCACAGAAACCTGATACGTATTTGAGAATTGCAAGCACTTTCGCTTGCCCATAATTTCCCCAAGGAAATGTGCTCCTCAGCAGTTGGTACAATGGTTTTGCATCTGAGATGTTATCAATACTAATATCCCTGAAGGCTAATCAGGTTCAATAAATTGTGGAATGACTAGAAAATACGAGCATGAACACGCTCAGATTACCACACAAACCCAACTGGTTCAGTAACATTCAGTCACTCCCGTATGCTTTGTCTTACATGTAAATCCTTGACTATGATGGATTGCTGATGAGGACAACAAACAATTCCAGTTCCATAGCAAACATCTTGCCACCCATTATACATTCTAAGTACAAATAATAAGAAAATAGGAAAATGTTTTCCAAACGAAATCCTTGGTCCAGTGAAAGGAGTCTGTAGCCAGTTTTGGAGCTCCAGACTGCATCTGTGATACAGTTGACTTTCTCTAAAGCACATGTTCAACAGTGTAACATGTCTCTTTTTCCTCTCTTTTGCAGTGTTTACAACGCTCCTGAAATGTTAACTGAAATTTTTTCGTTCCAAAGTTCCTTTTCATATTCGCTTGTCTGTGTTTCCACAGGTGAGAATCTCAGTCATTAAAAATATCGTGGGCAGTATGAAAAATAAAAGGCTCCTTCTTGACATTGGGCTCAAACAGGCCTTCCAGCTAACTACGGCTGGCCTCCTCTATAACTGGGCGGCAAGGTAGTTTAGGGGTTAGCATGGCACTTTACAGTCCAGGCAACCCGGGTCCAATTCCCACCACCACCTGTAAGGAGTTTGTACGATCTCCCCATAATGTAGTGGTTGATAGGTTAATTGGTCATTGTAAATTGTCCCATGATTAGGCTAGCATTAAAAATTGGGAGGGATTGCTGGCAGCGTGGCTTGTAAGGTCAGAAGGGCCGACTCTGGACTGCAGCTCCATAAATAAATAATATCAATGTGATTTATACTGTAGTACCAATGGTTGTGGTGATCTGTCAATGATATTGCTGTTGTAGTTTAATAATGAAGCTATTTTCACTGCAAAATTGAGAATTCATTATCATTGATTCTGTCCTAATATGGTCATATAGGAAGTGTTTTCAAATTTATATTAGAAAATTTACAATTTTAAACTATGCTTTAGTGGTTGTTTTTTTCAGTTGCTTTACAATTATATTCACTAGAATTTGTAAGATCTAGAGGGGATCTAATAGAAGGTTACAAAAATCTGTCAGTGGTAGATGGATTAGATGCAGGGAGAATGCTTTCTTTGACCAACAAGAAGGGGGGTGGGATGGATACTAGAACAAAAACACAAGTGATTCTGTAGATGCTCTAAATCCAGAGTAACACACACAAAATGCAGGAGGTCAGGAAGCTTTAATAGAGAGGAATAAACAGTTATCATTACAGACTGAAACCCTGATTCAGGATTGGAAAAGAAGGGAGAAGAAACCAGAATAAGAGGTGGGATGTGGAGGGGAAGGGGTGTAAGTTAGCAGGTGATAGGTTAAGCCAGGTGAGGGGGAAGGTGGGTGTGAAATTCTGGCTCCTCACCTGCTTATCACCCCTCACTGGTGCCCTTCCTCCTTCCCTTTCTCCCACAGTCCACTCTTCTCTCCTCTCAGATTCCTTCTTCTGCCTTTTACCTTTGCCACCTATCACCTCCCAGCTTTTCACTTCATCTGCCCTCCCTCATCCACCTCCAGTATTTTGTGTGTGTTACTGTAGAACAAAAATGAGTCTCAAATTCAGAATCAGGTCTATTAACACTGACGTACTCGTGAAGTTTGTGGCGGCAGTACAGTGCAAGACTAAAGAAATACGATAAGTTACAAATAAATACATTGTGTGAAATTTACAGAACAAGAGATTTGGAACTGGGAAGAGCAAAAAATTCTTCACAGAGAGGATAGTGAACCTGTGGAATTTGCAACCACTGTGGGCTGTAGAAGCAAAGTCCTTGAATATCTAAAGGAAAATAGATACATATGTAGATGTAAATGGCTTCAAAGGCTATGTGGAGAGAGAATAAATTTAGTACTGAGACAGATAATCACTCATAACTATGGATTAGACTTGAAGGGCTGAATGGCGGGGTCCTATTTTCTAAATTAATATGTAACAGATACCTTTATCAAATGCATGTAGAAGTATAATCTAATTTGGAAATATGTTGTGTGCATAAAATTTGCAATAGTTCAGGTTACTCATCTTTTATCATTGATTGTACTCAAGCATTTGATTACAGTGTTAACAGTATCACAGTTCCAAGCATTCCGTCTGTGATAAGTTGGAGTGGTTATTATACGAGGCCAGCCCTTATGGTCTTGTGACAGGACAACCCAACACTGTGGCCTCGTGCAGCTGCACCAAATTTCTGAGAGTCCCTCAGCATACAGTACTGCACCTTGGCACGTGGAAGCCTGCAGCACCCATTTCTAGCTCCTCACAACGGAAGACGAGCCATTTCAGCAAGCACCAAAGTTCATCTTTTTCCAAATTGACAGTCTTCTGGCAGTAGTCACTGTTTACTGTGAAGCCCAAGGTTCTGCACTGGGCAGAGTCTCAGGATCCTCCTCAATGAAGGTTGATCTCTTTCTAAGCATTACTGGCAAACACACTGTCCAGAAGCCAAGGGTGACAGGCACATGGGGGCAACTTGTGGTGAGATTAGGAGTCGGTCTGTACATGAATGATATAACAAGGAGACCCTTCTCAAAGCTGGCCAAGCAAGGTCTCGCTGATCACACTAAATAGGTTTCCTTACCTGGGCCTGCTGAAATGTGATCTCAGACCTACTGATGAAAAATGCCCTAGGATGCCTCTCAGTTCAGCACCAAAACTGGTATTAGTATTGGCTTATTATTGTCACATGTACCAAGATACAGTAAAAAACATGTCTTTCATATGCTGCATACAGATCAAATCATTACACAGTGCATTGAGGTAGGATAATGTAAAACTGTTGCAATGCAGAATAAAGCGAAAAGCTACCGAGAAGTGCAGTGCGGAAAAAGAATAAAGTGAAGATCATTACGAGGTAGATTGAGAGGCCAAGTCAATCTTAATGTACAAGTGGTTTGTTCAAGAGTCTAATAGTTGGATAGAAGTGTCCTTGAGCCTGGTGGTACATGCTTTCAAGCTTTTGTACCTTCTTACTGATGGGAGGGGGAAGAAGAGAGTAGGTCCAAAAAGTATTGACAGAATCCATTGAGAAGGAGGCTGGTTCTTGTGACGTGCCAAACTGTGTCCACAACTCTCTACAGTTTCTTACCAAGCCAGTATGCATCCAGACAGAATGCTTTCTATAAAAAAGATGGTGAAGGTTGATGGGAGCATGTCAGTTTTTTTTTGTGTGTGGCACCCTAATCTTCAACAATGAACAAGGAGAAACATTATTTACATCTACTTCATGTTCACCAAGCCACTCAGATATGTGAGCTGTGTTTTTTTAAAAAAAATGGCAGAACCTCAGACAATGTGACTGAATGCAGATAATGTAGAAACGCTTAGCAAAGAATTAGGTATGTGAATGGGGAGTGGAGCAAGTGTTCAAGAGGAAGAAATGCAAGAGATTCTGCAGGTGCTGGAAATTGAGAGCAGCAAACATGAAATGGCTTTAGGGACTCAGCAGGCCAGGCAGCAACTATGGAGGAAGGTGAACAGTGAACGTTTGACCAAAGCGTCTCAACCCAAAATGTCGACTGCTTATTTCCCTCCATAGATGCTGACTGACCTGCTCATCTCCTCCAGCATTCAGTGTCGTGTTGTCCAAAAGGAATTTGATTTTGTTTCAGCATGACATTTGGATTCTAGATTTTTCTTTATTGGAATATTCTGAATACCAAAAATGTTATTTGTCCCAGGAAAGGTTCAAATTCAAGCTGTGCATAGAGTGTTGATAAACATGCCTGAAGATTATCTTCTGAAAATTAATGGCAATATTATCGCATATAATCTCATGTACTGTGTAAATCTTGACATTGGCTGTTGATATCCTATTGGACATCAACAACTTGACTGGCTATGATGTCATAAATTCCAGATAAACATGAAATGAACTAAGAGCTATTACATTGGTATTAGGAAAAACGTCTGTGCTGGGATTCTTTGTTGTTTTTTATTTGGTCCACAAGTTTCAAATTACTCACAAAAGTGGGTTAAAGATATGAAGTGATTGATACCAGTTAATATGGTGGAAAATAAATATCCTTTTACCAAGAGATGAAGGTGTCGGTCAAAAAATCACTAAACCACAATAATTAAAAGACCATTGGTTTATTCCTCAGTCTCGTGGTAGAAGTCAGTTTACAGTGCTTTATCATCAGGGTCTCTCCCACCCGTGCACATTCAGTTCGTGGATCATCCACCACCCACCACACCTGTACACCCTGTCTGAACACACTGCTGCCTTTCTCCCTCCCCAACTCACAGACACGCTCTCTTCCTGCACTGGTCACTTTTCATCTTTTATTCCTGCACTTTCACACACTTATATGACTATCTGTTTTATTATAATAGTGTCAGTAACATTGTACTGTCTTACATAAATGTGCACCTTGCACTTTATGTCAACCAGTCATTCTTCAGGCCATGCCTCTCAGGGACATGCTGATATTTTTTGTGACTGTACATGTTGGATTATGACTACCGTATGTTCTATGTTTTGTACTTTAACCTCTGAGGAACGATGTGGTGTTTAGCTGTTCAATGACAATAAAACTGAACAACTTTATCTTAGTCATTTTGAGAAGTAATCCCTTTCTCAACCAGAACTTAATTTCTACAGTTTCTGCTGCTCATTGTTTCAACCCAGTTGCTTCCTGCCTAATACCTGTACCTTTGTCTTCAGATTACCAACTCCCTCTAGTTCCAGATCGTCCCTCTACAGCAGAGGTTCCCAACCTCTTTTATGTCTTGGACCAATACCATTAAGAAAGGGGTCTGTAGACCGCAGGTTGGGAACCCCTGCTCTACAGCAACTTTGATACAAGAAACCCAGCCCATTCCTGAAGTACTCTGCTGTCTGACAAGCTGTCTTTCAAATGGTCTGAAACACCAGGGCCCCAACAGCTCTCCACAGATCCAGAGGCACTAGGATCATTTCATGGTGTATAGTCAAGGCTCTTGTGAAATATGCAGAGTAACAAAATGCTGTTGGGCACTGCCTCAATAGAAGGACATCCTTTTAGAACAGAGATGAGGAAGAAATATTTCAGTGAGAGGGTGATGAATCAGTGGAATTCATTGCTGCAGACAATTGTGGAGACTGAGTCATTGGGTATATTTAAAGCAGAGGTTAACAGGTTCTTGGTTGTTAAGGGTGTCAGAGGTTATGGGGAGAAGGCAGGAGAATGGCATTGAGAGGGAAAATAAATCGGCCATAATATAATTGTGGAGCAGATTCAATGGGCTGAATGGCCTAATTCTGCTCCTATGTCTTATGATCTACAGTCCTGTAGTTATAAGAGAACATGTGAAGTGCCTTATACTAAAGGACTGGCTCTAAGACTCATAGAATGCTTACTAATCTGGTCTTCCCACAGAAAGCAAAAAATGTTGCATTCACCAAGTCACTGCAGAAACTGGACAACTATTTGATATGGTCGGGAGACATACGAGGATTAAAAGGACGAATGAACCAGTCAGCAACTATTTTGTTTCAAAGAATTAGTCAACACAGCGTGACTTCGGTTATTTCTTAAACCATGCCCTATGTGGGATAGTTCAGCGTACAGCCTAGATTTAAGAAGGTTTTGGTTGTAGTTGTTAAGCACATGGCATCTTGCCAAATTGCAAACTCAGTGGAAACAAATAAAATGAAAGAACTTCAACCAGCACCAGACACAAACCTGACTTGTTTATAGTCATCAGGACAGCAGTGAAGGCTCCATTCCCCAAACAAACCACGTCACGTAGAATTAATTGGCATGTCTCCATGGCATGAATGCAATTGAACCATATGCCCGGTGGCCACTTTATTAGAGACATCTCTTCCTTAATGCAAACATCTGATCAGCTAATCGTGTGACTGCAACTCCATGCATAAAAGCATGCAGACATGGTCAAGAGATTCAACTGTTGTTCAAGCCAAACGTCAGAATGGGGAAGAAATGTGATCCAAGTGACTTTTGACCATGATATGACTGTTGGTGCCAGACAGGGTGGTTTGAGTATCTGAGAGACTGCTGATCTCCTGGGATTTTCCCACACAATAGTCTCTAGAGTTTACAGAGAATGGTGCAAAAAAAAACACGTGGGTGAGGACGCCTTTTTAATGAGAGAGGTCAGAGGAGAATGGCCAGACTGGTTCAAGCGGACAGGAAGGCGACAGTAGCTCAAATAACCACACAATACAACAGTGATAGCAGAAGAGCATCTCTGAATTAACAATATGTCGAACCTTGAAGTGAATGGATTTCTGTGGCAGAAGATCACGGACATACCCTTAGTGGCCACTTATTGCAGTCTAAAGAAAAAATACCAACTGACAGCAATTAACACCAAACCCGCAACAGCCTCACCCGAGCAGGATGGCTGGTTCCATCTCGTCATAGAAAGAATGGTTTCCAAACAACAAAAGACAAAGTATAAGCATGATTTGGAACCAAACTGGGTAAAGCTAGACATGTAGAGTGTCTGGAACACCAGTAAGGTTTCAGGCATAAAGGTGCAGGCATCTTTGACCACGAGAAAAAATAATTTCAAGGCTCTAAGTAAAATGGATTTGCACAGTGTTTGCTAATGGTGGTAGCCAGCTACATAGGACAACTGGTATTACTCGGCGAAGAGTGATTAAGGGAATAAAACATCAATTGTGAAGCATCATTCACTGAAGGCAAAGTTGGGGATTTTGATCTGAGAAACAAAATACAATCATTGCCTTGCCATTTATGAATGATGGCTTAACAATCATGGCTTCACAAATTGTTGAGGTAACTCAGATGGTACCGCACAGAAATCCACTCATCAGGAAATGATTTAAAGTCCGGATCAACTCGGATAAAGATCAATTGTGGATTTATGAGCATATTACATAGAAGGTATACACTCAGTGACCACTTTATTAGATACCACATGTTTATGGTCGTCTGCTGCTGTAGCTCATCCACTTCAAGGTTTAACATCTTGAGCATTCAGAAATGTTCCTCTGCATTACTGTTGTAATGTACGGTTATTTGAATTACTGTTAACTTGCTGTTACCTTGAACCATTTTCTTCTGACTTCTCTCAATTACAAAACACTTTTGCTCACAGAACTGCCTCTCACTGGATGTTTTTGGTTTTTCGCACCATTCCCTATAAACTCTCGAGACTTGTGTGTGAAAATCCCAGGAGATCAGCAGTTTCTGAGATACTCAAACCACCTAGTCCAGCACGAACAATCAGTTCATTGTCAAAGTTACCCAGGACACTTTTCTTTCCCCATTCTGATGGATGGAGAATCTAGTTTCAATGTAGAAGATGAGCTGAGATCAATCTTGGCAAATTATGACAAATCTGAATAAGTATTAGACAGTGGGCCTTCATTCACATCGTATCTGAAAGCTTCTTGAAGAGGGATGGTACCAGGTTCCCAGTTCCATCCAAGTTCCAATGGTGCAGCTTAAAGGGTAGATGTCACAAGGAGGTTTTGAAGAGACAAGTTTTGGTAGGTTGTTTGAGTTTGACTTTGAATCTTCATCATCATGTACATAGCCTTCTACATGAGTATTATACAGAGCTACATTCCAACCCAGGAAATAATGCAGCATAGCTGTTAAAATGTACTTGAATTTGACATAGCCTTGCCTTGAGTAAGGAATGAAGGAAAGTCTAGTAGTTAGCACAGCCCTTTACAGTACCAGCAACCCAGGGTCAATACCTGTGTCATTTTCTGTAAGGACATTATAAGTTCTCCCCAAGGCCACGTGGGTTTTCTCTGGGTGCTCCGGTTTCCTCCTACAGTCCAAAGACGTACCAGTTGATTGGTTAATTGGTCATTGTAAATTGTCCTGTGATTAGGCTTGGGTTAAATCGGGGATTGCTGCATGACGTAACTCAAACAGCCAGAAAAGGCCTGTTTTGTGCTGTTTCTCAATCAATCAATCAATCAATAAATAAATAGAACACTTGATACAAATTGTTGTTTCTCCTTTTGGGTGGCATTTTTTGCTGTTTGCATTTGACTGTTTTTTACGAGGCTGGGTTGCTAGCTCGACACTCAACCCAGCACGGATGGAAAGCGTACAAGGAGCCAGCTGGATTCAAACCTAAGACCGTTGGCCTCAATCTCCGATGCTGATGCCACTACACCACCGGCCAGCGTTAATATTGATACAAATGCAAGGTTGTTATTCACAGTAAACAAGTCTTTGGGAAAAGGCAAAAAAAAAGCACTTCAAGTTAAAAGACTGGAACTAACAAACTGGTACAGCACACAACAGTGAAATATAGTGAGACCAGACAAAAGAATATATGGTATGAATTAGAGGAAAAGTTATAAGTGTCTAGCTGCACCAAATGCTTACATTATGAGATGGCCCAGAAGATGTAGAATTTATTCCAGAAGTCGGCATGAAGACCAACCATGATGGAGTCAACAGAGAGTTAAGACAGGACTTTGCCTTGTTCAGATGAAGAAATAGCCACACCACTAGGCACCTGTCTACATGAAGAATATGCAAACTTTGACAGTATAGGTTAACAGACTGATTTTATAATAGGAAAGTAAGTATACATTTATGGGCTTACAATGTAAATACAGTACATGAATTATCAGTTTACAATAAAGCAGTTTGCATGAGCTTTGAAAACTCTGTCTTTTACAGTTCTTACAGTAATTTACATACCTGTACTGTTATAGTCTTAGCACGACCAGGCAATGCATCACATAATTGGCCAATTGTAATCATTTGACTTTCTAGAATGTCATTGGGCAATTTGATGGTCACTGACATTGTGGGTTATTTCAGAACAGGGCTTACCGACCAAGAGTAATCATCGTTTTTTTTGTTAATCTCTGAGGAAATTGTCTGACTGTGTTTAAACAAATTGCCATTGTGTTCATGTCCAGTAAAGCAATGTTGGCAAAGGGTAGAAGCACAGTACCTTGGGCTTGGTTCAGATAATCCTTAATTTAAAGCTCTGTGATTAATCAATTAGAATAATATGCTACTGGCTTGATGTGGCAGAGTGGTACAACTGGTAGAGTCACAACCTCACCTCACAGAGTCTAGAGTTCAATTCTGACCACAGGTGCTGTCCATGTGGAGTTAATATGCATTCCATGTAACCATATAACAATTACAGCACAGAAACAGGCCACCTCAGGCCTTCTAGTCCGTGCCGAACGCTTACTCTCACCTAGTCCCACCGACCTGCACTCAGCCCATAACCCTCCATTCCTTTCCTGTCCATATACCTATCCAATTTTTTTTTAAGTAGCTGTTTTTTTTCTTATGTAGCTACGTGGTTTTCCCTAGGGTGTTTTGGTTTCCTCCCAAAGGTCAAAGAAGCTTAATTAGCCCCTGTATTTGTGTGTAGGAGAATGGTAGAAACTAGGGCAAATTAATGTGTGGAGATATTTTTTTAAAAATGGGATTCACATAGAAATAATATAAAATGGATGGTTGATAGTCACTGCAGACTCAATGGGCCAAAGGGTCTCCTTCCTTGCTCTGTCTCTGTGACTTTCTATCAAACGGCTGTTCTTTAAACTACGGTGACCATGTGAGCATTACATTTAGGTTAACCTTACAAAGTAAGAACATGAAATTTCAGTTGATTTTACTTGGATATAGAAGAAAATCATAATTAAAGATTACATGCTTCAGCAGTTTTATAAGTAAGGTTGAATCTTCCAGTGGTATTGGAGAATTTTCAGGCTTGCATAAATTTCCGATATATGACCACCTTTCGATATCCCTTACTCTGTCAACAATCAGAATCAGTCCTGATACAGTAAACACTCCCAAGGTTTTGCTAGTGATGTCCAAACTTGTTGCTGGCTTGGGTGGGTCAGAATTGGAGGCCACCGCCCTTTTCATACCTGTTTAATTATTTGCTCAAATGTACAGTTTGGCCAGATTTCTTGCAGCTGATCAGTATTTATTGTGGAAACTGATCCCTGTTCTGAATGTCGTTGCACACAGTCACTTGTACAAAATTTTGTTAAGTCTCAGTTAGTTCACAAATGGAGTCTGAGGCCTCCGTCGGTCAGAGTAAGCCTGTGCAGTACGATATGGAGAGCAAGCTGTTGCCCATGTAGCAGGCTCCCCCTCTCTATGCATCTGATGAACCCAAAGGAACGGCAGAAACCGATACAATTTGGTACCAGAAGGATCGTAGGAGTTGCCAGTCAGCATTGAACTCAATGTAAGACTGCCTTAGGGACTCCAGCTCCAGATTTTTCCCTCAGGGTTTACTCCCGAAGCCTTCCCCATGAGTAGGTATAGGTGCAGGAAGCAGAGGTTTGAGATCAGAGTTTTCCTTCTCCTGGATGAGCTGCTAACCATGGCTGACGAGCTCCATCTGCCAGAAGCGACTGGTTTTAAAGCATCAGTAACCTGCCTTTGCCCCTTCTCCTGTCAGTAGAAACAGTTCCATCAGGCTTAGCAACTAAGCCACATGCGAAGGCCAGGTGCTGGACTTGGTTGTCTGATGCTAGTTGAGGCACACACCATTGAGAGCATTTAATAGTCAGTGGGGGCTTGTGCCCATTACCACCCCTTGGCCATAACAACCTTTAGGAACCACACAAATGGAGTATTGCATCCAATTTGGTCAATGCACTTTAAGCAGGATGTCCTAATGTGCATACAGGACAAAATATTTAGTGGACTGCTTCCATGGATGTCAGATTTCAGCTGTAAAGTTAAACTGGAGAAGCTGAGGTCATTCTCTTTGCTGTAAGAAAGGTTGAGGGAAGTTCAAGTTTACTGTCATAGGCATACACATACACAGGGTATAAAAGTCAAGAAAATTAACTTTTTACAGCAGCACAGTACATTGTGAGAGAAGGACAAACAAATTAACATAAATTGTACATAATACACGGGACAAAATCAACATCACGGCATTAGTGCAAGTTGAGAAAGGGAAAAAGAAATATAATCTGAGATAGTTACTAAGATGCATTGATGATTTTGTCTGGTTTAATCAGGGTAAGTGGAGAAAAGAAATTTCCATTAGTGGATGGTTCAAACACGGCCTACGGTATTAGATGGAGGATATGTTTCCAACCTAGAGCATTGCCCAGAGATGTGGGTCTGAATTACAACAGCAGGTTACAAAATGTATTTGAAACCAAGAATAATACAGAAAATATAGAGTACTTGCTATACCAGATTACTGTAAATCCCTCGTAGTTCACTAACATCCATCAGGAAAGGAAACTTGCTGTTCTAGGCTGGACCATATGTGACTCCTGATGCACCCATTGGGGCTCAGCACAAATTGTGGATGTGCAATCCCAGTAATGTGCACATAACATCAACATTTGGGGAGATGTTGGGGAAGTTTTCTAGTCCAACTAGTTATTATTTCGAGTTTCTGCCTGTGACGGTAGTGGGGAAAAAAATTGATCTTTTTTTTTCAAAACAGAATTGGATGTGCATTTCTGAAAGAATAGTTAAAACAGCTTTGAGGGATGAGTGAAGAAATAGATTGATCCGTTAGGACTAGGGCAGTTTCAATGGCCAAATGGCTTCCTTTTACGTCATAATGGTTTTCTGAGGACTTGCCTGTTTAACAGTCCTGCCTACTTTAGAGAAGCTCTTACATGAATATTGATCATGAAGGATAAGGCAGAGAGAGGCACGTTGGAGATCCAATTAGGCAGTCTGATAATTAGTAGGGGAGAAGAGTTGGGTGAGTGTGGATCTTGTACCAAAGCTAAAGTATCAACCTACCAACCTAGAGTAGAGCAGGAAGCATGACACTTGAGAGAGTATGACTCTAGTATTGAGGAAAAGTACTTCTATTCCCTCACGTAGAGTGCAGCAAAACAGCTGGATGAATGTTGTACCAACTCTGAGGAAAGATCTGACAGTAACTAACAGTAATATTCAATGAAACTGTGACCCAATACCAGAAACATTTGGTAGGTCACAGTAACAAATGAAGATTCAAAGTTCATGTTGTCAACTTGTTAAGAAAACATGTCCACAAAGATTAAACTCAGGTTAGAACTAAGTTGTCATTTCCAATGAATTCAGAGCTTAACTCAGCAACCTAGTAATACTCCCTGTGTAGAATATTTTAAAAAAAAATTTCCACAAGAATATGCATCTAAGAAGCTCATTTTCACAGTGAACTGCCACATCAAATAATTGATGCCCTTTTCTCATTACTACCATCAGGGATGACGTACAGGAGCCAGAAGACACACACTCAACATTTTAAATAGCTTCTTCTTCTTCTCCGCCATTAAATTTCTGAACAGTTAATGAATCCATGAATCCAACCTTACAGTTTTTGCTGTATTTTACAATACTTGCTTATATTTCTTATTGTAACATATAGTATATACTATGTATTGCTGCCACAAAACAAATTTCACAAAATATGCCAATCATAAATACCAGATTATGATCATTCCTGAAAATATTTACACATGCCACAAAATTTGCTTCATCATAAAAAAGGCATCATTTTTCATTAGTTAATGTAGCAGATTATTTGATTATTGAAGTACCACAGCCTAGCTCCATGCTGTTGTGATTTGGTATTCAAATACACCTTAAGTCTTGACTAGGTATATAATCGAAGTACAAATTTGCAGAAGCAGACATATAATATTGTTAGCTATCTCAAGAAGATACAAAGTGCTTTACAGCCAATTAAGTATCTTTGAAGTGTAATCAGTATTTTAAATGTATCCCCATGAATTTCAAATTATTAATGATCAGAAATGCTGC
Organism: Hemitrygon akajei; assembly: GCF_048418815.1. NCBI lineage: Eukaryota > Metazoa > Chordata > Chondrichthyes > Myliobatiformes > Dasyatidae > Hemitrygon > Hemitrygon akajei. The sequence continues at coordinate 17,445,473 of NC_133131.1, read as the reverse complement.
TTTCAGTGAAGTTGATTGAGTAGCAAACAGTATGTTGGCTAAATTACCATGAATAGTCCATGTGACAAGTAAAGTTAATCTTATAAAAACTCTTCTTCAATAGGGTGACACTGTAGTGTGGTGGTTAGCACAACACTTTACAGTGCTAGCAACCTAGTTAAATTGGGGGATTGCTGGCCAGCATGGCTTAAAGGGCCAAAAAGACCAATTCTGCACTATATCTCAATAAACAAATAGAAGAGTGCCATGGGAAAAGATGGGATGTTTTTGACGTTAATAGAAATGGTGGTAACAAAGAAGATCCCAAACTGAAGCATCTTGTGCCTGTTGCAGTATGTGGACCCTATAAATCATTTGGTGCTGTTTAAAAATAATGTTCTCCTTAAAATATTGGATCACATTAACAAAACTGGCAATCAATCCATTCATCTGGGACTTGAATTTGTGTAAATTAACAGTTGGTTTTGCCTTCAAAATATTGAAAGCCACGCTTCGAATGAGAATGATTGGCACCAGAGGTCCCGCTGATTTTATGTGAATAAGATCAAAGGCAAAATGGAAATGAAAGTTCTTTCCACTTAACTTTGGCTCAAGTGTAATGGAAAAAGCGTAAGTGAAATTAGATTATCTGCACAGAATGCCAGGAATACAGATGAGATAGACTTAGAAGCTTTTCTAAGAAACTGTTTGATTTTATTTATTTAGTGATACAGTGTGGAGTAGGCCCTTCTGACCCTTTGAGACCTGCTGCCCCAGCAACCCCACAGCCACAATTAACCCTAGCCTAAACACAGGACAATTTACAATGACCAATTACCTACCCGGTACGTCTTTGGACTGTGGGAGGTAACTGGAGCACTCGGGGAAACACATTCCATGGGCAGGACGGACAGAAACTCCTTACAAAACTGCACCAGAACTGAATTCCGAACTCCAGAATGCCCTGAAGTGTAATAGCGTTTTGCCAACCGCTGTACTGCCATGACACCTATTGAGATTAGAACGATTGCTGTTGCTGAACTTTAATAAGTAGGGCCTCCCCCATTTTAAAAAAGACGTATTCATGCTGATCCCCCCTCTCTCCCTCACATCATCTTCACCATCACTTTTGCCCTCCCTAGCCCATTTCACTGGGTTTTCAGAATATTTATTAATGGGGAAGAAAGAAAGGGACTGGCTTTTATGTCACCCTACAGGACTTTAGGATGGCCCCAAGCACTTTACAATCATTGAAAGATGATCTTTAGAGACAAGGCATCCAATTTGTATATATTAGCCCCCTTGCACATGTGCTAACGACTGGATTTTACCAATCCTGGTTAGGGACAGTATGGTAGTGTAGCAGTCAGCACATGGCATTACAGCGCCAGCGATCAATAATCAGGATTCAATTCCTGCTGCTACCTGGAAGGAGTTTGTAAGTTCTCCCCATGACCGCATGGGTTCCTGCTGGGTGTTCCGGTTCCGGTTTCCTCCCACATTTCAAGGAGGGACAGTTAGGGTAAGTGAGTTGTGGGCATGCCATGGTGGCACCTTGTTGTGGAAAAAAAATCTCAGGAGCAGCAGACAGAATAGATCAGGCCGACTCAGAGAATTGTCTCAGACTAAAGGGTTTTATTACATGATATCATGGAGAGCCCAGACTCCGAAAGCGGAGCTCCGCAGCTCTGCTCAACAGTGGATTACACTCTTATTTATTCCCCAGGCGTACGTGACAAGAAGCACTTAAATCTGAAAAAAGAGGGAACTTCAACTACAACTCGTTAGAATAGCGAAGTTGCACTGTATGTCCTTGAGCGGTTATACATTTTCTTAAGTGTTAGTTCTCAGAACAGTATATCATTCTTTCCCAAGCGCAGACATGTGATGATTCTTAGAATAAGGAAGCACAGACAGTTATTTTCCCATCCCATCTACAAAGCACATTTCAGTCACACAGTGTACATTAATCGAGATAAGTGATTACAGACTTTGAATTCACATATTAGAAGAAGGTCATTAACCCCTTAACATTCGTCACAATGTCTTACTATTTTTCTTACACACACCTGAAGCATGGCAACAGTTGCGGGCTGTCCAGCGCGATTTGATTTGAAGTAAACGACACATTTAACTATATACTAAGGTGTTTCGGTGCACAAACAAAGCTTTATCTTATTTATCTTAGGAGTTAAATATTGGTTAGGCGACTAGAGAGCAATCTATTAACTCATGTAGGAGTTATTGGTCAAGATTAAATATTCAAGCTTCTAAAGTTGAACTTGAATCATTGGTTACAGGGATCAAAAGCCACTGAGCCACGATGGATGATCAAACCTTGAGAATCAATTCTATCCAGGGAGATGTGGGCTCCAGGCTAAGTGGACAACATTTTGATACTGACAGCAGAGCTGCTTCCTCAGAGCTCCAGCAGTCTGGGTTCAATCCTGACCTCTGGTGCTGTCTATGTGGAATTTGCACTTTGCCCTCCAACCTCCACGGTATTTAATTTACTCTCAATTTCCACATTTGTGCTGACTTCCATGGAACTCATTGCCACAGACAGCTGTGGAAGTGAAGCCATTGAATATGTTTAAAGTGGAGATTGATAGATTCTTAATGAGTAGGGTGGGGGGGGGTGGTCAAAGGTTATGCAGAGAAGGCAGGAGAATGGGGTTGAGAGGAATTCCAGAGCCATGATGGAATGGCGGCGTGGACTCGATGGACTGAATGGCCTAATTCTGCTCCTATGTCTTTTGGTATTTTTGGATAATTGGCTACTGTAAATGAGTGTGGGTAAGTGGTAGATTCTGGGGGTAGTGGACGGGAACCTGAGGAGATTGAAAAGAGCTTGCCGTGGGATTAGTGTAAATGAGTGCTTGATGGCCAGGTGAACTTGATGGGCCGAAAGGCCTGTTTCCATGCTGTATGAATTTATGCTCTATTATTGGGCAGAAATGAAAATCATCGGCCCTGGCCATTACCCACTGCAACTCTTTAAGCAGCTTCGAAGGCAAGTATGTTATTGGTACCCTGGCTTAGACCCAGACAGCATTATGAAGGTTTCTGATTTTATGATTGCACGGGACTGAACCCACGCAATGAACCAGTGGGTGGGAAACTTGTTTACTCTTGCTATTTTCTTAAATATTCAATTTGTTCATGATCCAGCTGTTTGAATAAGTACATTGTTTTTCTTGTCAACTGTGGCTTTTAAATAATAGATTCATAGTTTTATGCATTATTCTTTCTCCCCCAGGTTACTTCATCCAAGATGTGGCTGATATTATCATGAATGGACAGTCTAGAGCTTCCTGGGAATTCCTGTTACACCATATGTTGGTAATTATTCTGTGGAGCTTATAAACTAGATAGCATTGCAAATCAATTTTTCACTTAAAATTTGTTAAAGTAAATTGCGTTAAAGGAATATTTGCTTTCTGAATATTCTAACACTAGGTTTTGGGTCTGCAAAAACTCCCTCTGCCTGGCGAAGTCAAGTGCTACATCGAGAAGGCACTAGTAGTCATAGCAACCGACAGCGTTATCTGCTGATGCAATACAGGAGCTAATTTTATGAGTCACACTGCCGGCAGGGAGCCCTGCTTGATGAAATCACATATCCAGAATCTTGGACCCACAGTTATTCAACCATTTTAGCAGCTCAGTGTAATTTCTGTGTTGCATCTTACTACAACAGTGCTGTGTTCGTATATAAAAGCTGGAGATGTGTGGAATGTGAAAGATAGCTACATATCAGAGTTAGAAAGAAGTTAGAAAATGTTGTGGAGTTGTGGAGAAAGCAAACAACTAATTGTCTGCGAAAGCACAGAGCCCAATACTGAATAACACAAATGAAAAAGAGCCATAGTCATGGAGTCATGGAATACTACAGCACAGAAATAGGCCATCTAGCCTGTGCCAAACTATTAATCTGCCTAGTCCCATTGGCCTGGACCTGAACAATAGCCCTCCATACACCTCCCATCCACGTATCTATCCAAATTTCTCTTAAATATTGAAATCGAACCTGCATCCGTGACTTCCACTGGTGGCTTGTTCCACAATGCCACCACCCTCTGCATGAAGAAAGTTTGGCTTCATGTTCCTCTTAAACATTTTACCTTTCACCCTTAACCCATGACCTTCTGTTATAATTTCACCGAACCTCAGTGAATAACCTGCTTAGATTTACTCTATCCATGCCCCTCATAATGTTGTATCCATTTATCAAATCTCCTCTCATTTTCCGACACTCTAGGGAATAAAGTCCTAACCTATTCAACCTGCCCCTGTAACTCAAGTCCTCAGGTACTGGCAACATCCCAGGGCCCTAAACAGTCCTTCCAGGTGAGGCAACACTTCACTTGTGAGTCTGCTGGGGTAATCTATTGCATCCGGTGCTCCCGGTGCGGCCTCCTCTACATCGGCAAGACCCGACGCAGATTGGGGTACCGCTTTGTCGAGCACCTACGCTCCGTCTGCCACAACAGACAGGATCTCCCAGTTGCCACTCACTTCAACTCTCCTTCACATTCCCATTCAGATATGACCATACATGGCCTCTTCTACTGCCATGATGAGGCCAAACTTCGGTTGGAGGAACAACATCTCATCTACCGTCTGGGTAGTCTCCATCCCCTTGGTATGAACATCGAATTCTCCAACTTCCGGTAATTCCCTCCCTCTCCCTTCCCCCATCCCACCTTCACTTTGTCTCCTCTTCTAGCTGCCTATCACCTCTCATGACTCTGCCTTCTTCTACTACCCATAGTGCTTTGCCCTTAGATTCCTTCTTCACCTCTCCTGCCTGTCCCCTCCCTGCTTCCCCTCCCCCACCCCTTGATCTTTCCTCTGATTGGTTTTCCACCCTCCCCCTACCTTCTTTATAGGGCCCCTGCCCCCTCCTTCTTTAGTCCTGATGAAGGGTCTCGACCTGAAATGTTGACTGCTCCTTTCAACGGATGCTGTCCGACCTGTTGAGTTCATCCAGCTTTTTTGTACATTTTGATCCTTGTAAGCTTTCTTTGCACTCTTTCAACATTATTGAGATCTTTCCTGTAGGTAGTTGAGCTGAACTGCACTCAATACTCCAAATTAGGCCTCACAAACATCTTATACAACTTCAACATAACATCTCAGTTCCTGTACTCAATACATTGATTTATGAAGTCCAATGTGCCAAAAGCTCTCTTTATGACCCTATCTACCTGTGACACCACATTTAAGGGATTATGGATCTTGATTCCCAGATCCCTCAGTTCTACCACACTCCTTAGTGCCCTTCCGCTCACCATGTAAATCCTACCATGATCTGTCCTTCCAAAGTCTAACACCTCAGACTTGTCTACATTAAATTCCATCTGTCTGTGCTCGCTTCGGCAGCACATATACTAAAATTGGAACAATACAGAGAAGATTAGCATGGCCCCTGCGCAAGGATGACACGCAAATTCGTGAAGCGTTTATTAAATTTTATTTTTTAAAAAAATTTTTAAAAAAATTCCATCTGTCATTTTTCAGCTCATCCTTCCAGCTGGTCCAGATCCCACTGCAAGCTTTGATCGCTTTTCTCGCTGTCTACTTAGCCCCCAATCTTGGTGTCATCCCCAAATTACTGATCCAGTTTACTACATTATCATCTAATTTGTTGCTACAGATGGCAAACAACAACAGAAACAGCTCCGATCCCTGCAGCACACCAATAGTCACAGGCTTTCTGTCAGAGAATTAAACATCTTCTGCCACTCTCTGGCTTCTACCATGAAGCTGACATCAAATCCAATTTGCTACCTCATCCTGAATGCCAAGTGTCTGAACCTTCTTAACCAACCTCCCATGTGAGATCTTGCTAAAGCCCATGTAGACAACACTGCCTTGCCTTCATCAACTTTCCTGGGAACGTCCTTGAAAACCTTCATAAGATTGATTATACATGACCTACCATGCATCAAGACATGTTGACTATGCCTAATCAATCCCTGTCTATCCATATATTTATTTATCCAGTCTTTATAATACCATCTAATAACTTCCCCTCTACTAATATTAGGCTCACCCTTCTATAATTTCCCAGCTTATTCTTAGCGCATTTCTTTAACAATGGGACAACAGTAGCCGTTATCCTGTCCTCTGGCAACTCACCAGTTGCTAAAGAATCAGAATCAGATTTATTATCACCAGCATGTGTCGTGAAACTTGTTAACTTAGCAGCAGCAGTTCAATGTAGTACATAATATAGAAGAATAAATAAATAAATCAATCAATTACAGTACAGTATACGTATATTGAATAGATTAAAAATTGTGCAAAAACAGAAATAACATATATTAAAAAAGTGAGGTAGTGTTCACGGGTTCCATGTCCATTTAGGAATCAGACGGCAGAGGGGAAGAAGCTGTTCATGAATCACTGAGTGTGTGCCTTCAGGCTTCTGTACCTCCTACCTGATGGTAACAGTGAGAATAAGGCATGCCCTGGGTCATTTTAAATATCTCTGCTAGGGCCCCTGAAATTTTTGCATTAGCTTCCCATGAGGTCTGAGGGAACACCACCTCAGGTCTATCCTAATTTGCCTCGACATAGCAAAATTCTCCTCCTCTGTAATCTGTATATCGTCCGTGACTTCACTGCTGTTTTGCCTCACATCTATAAACTCTGTATCCGTCTCCCAGGTAAAAAAATTCATTTAAGATCTTCCCCATCTCTTTCGGTGTGTTAAATGTTTGTTAATTTTATCCAATCTATTTACTTGCTTCCTTCCTCCTCCCTTGTGTCAACAATATCTCTCCCTTAGTAGGACACTGGCACCTCTCTGATGCCCCTAATCAATATGATTATGTGCCTTGCACCCCTATCCCTGTTCCACACTTTCTTTCAACAAATGAGAAGGCCAATCAGCCCATTGAGTTTTTGCCAGCTCTCAGAGCAATACATGCAGTCTATTGCCTCTCATTTCCCAGAAAAATGTTCTCTCCCACATGCTCATCTGCTTCCAGTCCACTTGCTGGCCATCTATATTAGGGGCAAGTTACAGTAGCCAGCTAACCTAACAGCATGTCTTTAGGATGTGGTATGAAACCCATGTAACCACAGGAAGAACATGCAAACTGCACAGAAACTGCATGCAAGGTCAGGATATACAGGAGCTGTATAGGACAGCATTAACTACTCTGCCTTTAATCCACACCACAGGTGCAGCTGCCTCACAACACCAGAGTTCCAGCTTCAATCCTGATCTCTGATACTGTCTCTGTGAATGTTAAAATATCAGAGTAGAATTAGGCTATTCAGCCCATCAAGTCTGGGTGGTATGGTAGCATTGCAGTTCTTGTACTGCTATTACAGTAGAGACCCAGGTTCAATTCCCACCGCTGTCAATAAGGAGTTTGTACATTCTCCTCATGACTGCATAGATTTACTCCAGGTGCTCTGGTTTCCTCCTGCATTTCAAAGACATGCAGATTAGTAGAGTAATTGGTCACGTGGGTATATTTGGGTAGTGCAGGCTCTTTGGGCTGGAAGGACCTGTTACCGTGCTTTAAATAATATTTTTAAAAAACAGAAAAGTAAAATAGGTGCAATTCATGTAAAAAAAAAACAGACTGGAGACACAGTGAGGGAGCAGAATGACAATATCCTGGTTTCTTGCATTTCCAGTGTTTTTCCCCAACATTTTCAAAGTGAGTATGTGAGGAATATCATTACCACCATCGTGTAGACAGATTCAGTGAAGCTTCACAGAGCTCCTTCTGTGCCTGAACAGTAGATATCTCAATGGTTATACTGAACTCTTGGATCATTGAGTTAGATGTTTGCTATTGGCTGTACAATGTTGGACTCCATTCCTAGCTCTTCAGCAGAGGAGGCAGCTCTTGCCTGTCTGCAGCAAGATCTGGGCAACATTTAGCCGTAAGTTGATAAGAGGCAAACAATATTTGCTCCACTAAAGTGCTGGGCATTAGACATCTCCAGCTAGAGAAAGTCTAACTGCCCCTTTTGATATTCAATGGCATTACGATCACCATTATTGAAAGTTAAAGACTGTCCCGGTGCTTATGCCGGTTTCTGTGGCATAATGTGACTGAGAGTATGAGACTACCCCCCCCCCCCCCCCCCGGATAGGACACCAGTCTATAACGAGGTTAACCCCCAGCATTTTGCTGGTACCCGTTTTCAGCTGGGTGGACTGGAGCAGTGTGTGGTTAAGTGCCTTGCTCAAGGACGCAACATGCTGCCCCAGATGGGGCTCGAACTCACAACCTTCAGATCGCTAGTCCAATGCCTTAACCACTTGGCCACGTGCCATACCATCATTATTGACCAACCATATAAACGCCACAGCTACAAGAACAGGTCAGAAGGCTGGGAATCCTGCAGCTATTGACTTGCCTCTTGAACCCTAATGCTTTTCCACCACTGACAAGGTGCATTGGAGAAGCCTGATGGAATTGATATTGCTACTGGTTTATCATTGTCGCATGTACTGGGATGCAATGAAAAGCTTGTCTTACATACTGTTCATACAGATCAAATCATTACACAGTGCACTGAGGAAGAACAAGGTAAAGGGTACATTTTAAAAAATTGTCATGTACAATGCAACTCTGATATCCGTCTTCTCCTAATAGCCATGGAATACAGAAAGACTATGGGATGTTGTTGAAAGAAAAGACATCAACCCCCCCCCCCCCGCAAGCAAAATAAAATGAAACAAAACTTGCAAACCCCAAAATCCCTCACAGAAAAAAAACAGTGACAATAGCATAAAATCCCCCACCCCTCTCACAGAAAAAACTGCATCAATAACAGCCCCCGACCCCCTCACTCCTGGAAAAGCACAGCAACAATAGCATCAAAATCCCCAAAACCCACTCTCACACACAAAAAATTAACAAATCACCCTCTCGCCAATCAGTCACAAGAAGGAAAACACTGAGAAACTTAAGGAGAGCAATATAAAGTACAGTCCAATTATCACATAAATCTCAGAATATCAAAAACATACAAGGAGAGCAGCTGCACTAACTCAATAACAATGCAGAATAAAATGTAACAGCTACAGAAAAAGTGTGGAGCAAGTAAACAGTAAAGTGCAAGATCATAACAAGGTAGATTGCAAGGCCAGGAGTCCATCTTGTCAGACAAGAGGTCTATTCAAGAGTCTGATAACAGTGGGAGCCTATTGGTGCATGCTTTCAGGCTGTTGGATCTTATGGCCAATGGGAGAGAGGAGAAGAGTGAGTGTTCAGGGTGGATGGGGTCTCTGATTGTGCTAGCTGGTTTAGTAAGTAAAATACAGTACTTTGCATATACTTGGGTGCGGAAATTCTAAAAACTCGCTAATTGTTTAATACCATCGGTATGAATTGGGAGGAAAATGAGCACTTTGAAGCCCCAGGCCTGCACTGCCATTTACTAACCTCAATCCCTGTGGCAGACCATTTGTTCTGTTCTTCCAGCCTGGAGGAAGAAAAACATATATGTTGACTCCCTCTCTCTCCAGTTAGCCAGTCAATCAATGTCACTGTATCACCTCCTCCACCATGAGCTTTTATTTTCTTCCATATCCTTCAAAACAGCAGCTCTGAAAGAGAAAAAGGTTAAAAATTAGCTTTGTCACACATACAATGAAACAGTGAAATATATTGTTTGCGTCAATGACCAACGCTGACTAAGGATGTGCTAGGATGTGTAAGTGTTGCCAACATAGCAAGTCCACAACCTACTAACCCTGACTCTTACATCTTTGGAAATTGAAAGGAAACCCATGTAGTCACAGAGAGAACATACAAACTCCTTATAGACAGTGGTGGGAACTGAACCCCTGTCACTGGTATTCTAAAGTGTTACACTACCTCATATGCTTTCAAACTGAACCTTAGACATTCTGAAGGCATCTTATCCCATCGGAATATCTAAGTATAATACATTCACGTTTATCCACAGAACATATTATCTCAGAATCAGGTTTAATATGTTGTGAACTTTGTTAACTTTGGGGCAGCAATACAGTGCAATACATGATAACAGTGAAAAAAAAGAGAACTGCCTTACAGTAAGTGTGTGTGTTAAATATATATAAAAGTTAAATTAAATAAGTAGTGCAAAAATAGGAAATAAAAATGTAGTGAGGTAATGTTCATGGGGCACTGTTCAGTGAACTCCAATAAATGGTGAAATGTTACTTCACTTTCAAAAAAAATGATAAACTTGCATTGAATTGTACTAAGTGCCTTTCTCAACATCTTTTATAATAAATTCTAACGCCTTCCCAGTGACAATTGTTGTTCCTTTTCAAGCCTTGTGTCACATCAGGAGGCATTTTTGCCACTTCCATAGGATTTGGCTGTTTTTTATGAAGCCGAGTTGCTAGCTCGATGCTCAACCGTGCATGGATGGAAAGTACACAAGGTGCCGGCCAGATTTGAACACTTTGACAATGTTGATGCTTAAACTGGTTCCCTGCTCTTTGTCTCCCTTCTGAATAAATGAATTATATTTACCATTTTCCAATCTGATGGAACCTTTCTAGAATTCCAGGGAATGTTGCAAAATTAAAACCTACACATCATCATTCTCAGTATCGCAAGAGATTCTGCAGATACTGGAAATCTTGAGCAACTCACCAAATGTTGGAGGAACTCAGCAGGTCAGTCACCATCTGTGGAGGGGAATAAACAGTTGATGTTCGGGCTGAGACCCTTTGTCAAGTCCTGATGAAGGGCCTCAGCCCAAAATGTTTATACCTGTCCATAGAAGCCACTGTATCTCACTTGTCACTTTTAAGACTCTAGAACAAAGCCCATCAAGAACACAAGACTTGTCAGTCTGTAACTCCGACATTTTGTTCTTCACCATAGTACTGGTGATGGTCATTTTCTTGATGTAATATCCCAGTTGATAGTTACCTCCATATCCATCCTAAACTACCACTGACACACAGTGGCTCCAGTATAAACAACCCACAAAATGCAGCACAGCTACCAGCCTTGGGTATTCTGGCAACACTTTTAAAACCTGCACATTTTATCAGCAAGACATAAGATAGTGGACATATGGAATGCCACCTTCCACAGTCTAGCAAGGATGTGATGCTGAGGCTTTACAAGGCACTGTTGAGGCCTCACCTTGAGTATTCTGAACAGTTTTGGACTCCTCATCTAAGAAAAGATGTGCTGGCATTGGAGAGGGTTCAGAGGAGGTTCAGAAGGATAATTCTAGGAATGAAAGGGTAATCATACAAGGAACAGCTGATAGCTCTAGGTCTGTATTAGCTGGGATTTAGAAGAATGAGCAGGGTCTCATTGAAACCTTTCGAACGTTGAAAGGCCTAGACAGAGTAGATGTGGAAAGGATGTCACCCATGGTGGGGGAGTCCAGGACAAGAGGGCCCAGCCTCAGGATAGAGGGGCATCCATTTAAAACAGAGATGTGGAGAAATTTCTTTAGCCAGAGGGTGGTGTTTATTACCTCAGGCAGCTGTGGAGGGCAGGTCACTGGGTGTATTAAAGGCAGAGCTTGATAGGTTCTTGATTGGACATAGCATCAAAGATTACGGGGAAAAGGCCGGGGAATGGAGCTGAGGAGGGGGCAAAAAAGGACCGGCCATGACAGAATGATGAGCAGATTCGATGGGCCAAATGGTCTAATTCTGCTCCTATGTCTTATGATCTTGTGGTCTTATCTTGCCTTGAATATATATTACTCATCCTTCACTATCATTATATCTAAATCAGTGAGCTTCCTACTCAACCACACTATAGAGGTACCTTCACTAGATGGACTGCAGAGGTTCGTGAAGAAGTTTTACCACACACAACCTTCTCAATGGCAAGTAATTAATAAATATTGATCTTATCAGCAATAGCTTATCATAAAAGAGAATTTAGGAAAAATGGTCATCAGCAATCTTATCCTAAAAATGAATTTAAGAAAATAATTCTTGTTCCTCCTTCTGGGTAAACAAATTATGATAAGAAGTTTTAAATGTTTTGAAAACTTCACATATATGTAAATGTGAAATTGAAGAAATGCTGGTGACAGACAATAAATTGGCCAGTGCAGGTGGAAGGACAACCCAAATTCATGGGGTGGCATGGTAGTGTAACGCTATTACGGAAACGGCAACCCCCCAATCATGGTTCAATTCCTGCTGCTGCTGTAAGGGGCTTGTTCTCTCTGAGACCTCATGGGTTTCCCCTGGGTGCTCTAGTTTCCACCTACATTCCAAAGAAGTACGGGTTAGGGTTAGTAAGTTGTCGGCATGTGATATTGGCACTGGAAGCATGGGTGACACTTGCGGGCTGCCCCCAGCACATCCTCAGGCTGTGTTGACGCACATGACGCATTTCACTGTACGTTTCACTGCACGGCTCGGTAGTGTCATGGCTAGCGCAACGCTTTACAATACCGGCGGCCTGAGTTCATTTCCCGCCACTGCCTGTAAGGAGTTCATATGTTCTTCCTGTGACCGCGTGGGTTTCCTCTGACAGTCCAAAGACATACCGGTTGGTAGGTTAATTGGTTGTTGTAAATTGTCCCATGATTAGGCTAGGGTTAAATCAGGGATGCTGGGCTGCACTGCTCGAAGGGCTGGAGGGGCCTACTCCATGCTGTATCTCAACAAATAAATAAATATTTACACCGATGCTAATCAACCAGTGACCTTTCATTTGAAGAAGTGGGCCAGCTATAATGTGAGGGTGAAAAGAGGCAGAATATGTAAACCAGTGTCTGTTAAATGCTCAGTTTTACTCTATATTTGATGAAAAGGATTATTAGTTCATAGAAAACAAACTTAATACATATGGCAAACAGATTTTTGTTTGATAGATGAATAAAATATTGCAATAGGAAGGACTTAAGATGCTGAACATATTCAGTTTCAATCTTTTGATCCACAGAGCAGCATTATAAATGTTAGCATTTTACATACAGCATTTCATTGCTGGAGAAAACAGCGGTTGAAGTTTATTTTTAGCCTGTGCCTATTAAGTTGCTGACAATCTGTCATGTAAATTTTAACATTAATATGTTGGTTAATCATAAGATCACTATAGTCTGGAATCTCACAGCCCGGCCAGGTGGCAGATAAATTTACATAATGACAATCAGCTCTCAACAAGACATTGAAGAAATCACCAGAGAACACTGAAACCATTTTACTTTCTGCACTGAATATGAATAAAAAGTGTTTAATAAATATGCCCTTGTGATACATGTAGAATTATAAACAGTGCTATTTCTGTTCTCAAACGGCAAGGGCTAATGTAAATGCATCTACTTAAAATGATAGTGAAGGTGAAATATGTAGACTGGTGCCAAAGTTTAGCTCTCAGAATTGTGCTAATCAAATATCTAGGGCACTTTTCTTACTGCTGTGCACCAAATGGTGAATCTTGTTCCTGACAGCACACCTCAGGAATTTTGGGCAGGGTGTGTGAACAGTGCTCCAAAATGTATTTCAAACAGAAGTTAAATGTGGCTTGTACTGTGAATTGTGAAATATTCTCCCCGGAGCACAACAGTGGAAATGTAATAATGTTACACCCTCGATTCAGACCTGCTCTCCAAAACAAATCTCAATGTCTGCCAATTCCAGTCTGTTATCCAGTGTCTTTTCTAATGTCTTCTCTGAATGGCATGGAATTCTGGGGCACTTTTCTGCCATCTGGAGTAATTTTGTCTTGCAAGTTGTTGAAGCATTTTTGCATAATAGTTTAGCAGAGGCAGGAAGCTGTTTAAAATTAACATGCTGGCAGCAAAGATGATAAAGGATTTTAATACGAACATATTGAGCCGATATTTGCTCTGGATTATTTTCAGGTGTTTGTTATTTTGAAAAAAATGCAAAAAAAAAGATGAGAGCTTTGCTAATATCTGAGTTTTTCTCTGGAAAGATTTAAACATTACACACAATTAATAAGTTTGTGCCAAAGAGGAATAACATAACAAACTGGTGGATTATTGTTGAGACAGGAATGCATGACCTCTAAAATGAAAATATTGTGCCAACATTCTGAAGATATTATTTACTTCTATGGGAGTATGATGCCAACTAGTTCAAAGTAAATTTATTGTCAAAGTACATATATGTCACTATATACAACCCTGAAGTTCATTTTCTTGCAGGCATATTCAGTAAACCTATAATAGAATAATAGCCGTAATAGAATTAGTGGAAAAACTGCACCAACTTGGATGTTCAACCAGTGTGCAAAAGGCAACAAACTGTGCAAATACAAAAAGAAAGAAATAATATTAATAAATAAGCAATAAATATCGAGAACTTTAAATGAAGGATTTCAGTAGGATGTGAAAGGGAAATCATCAAAGCACCAGAGGATGTAGGATGTGTATGATACAGGGCTTCAACTGAATATTTTGTTAATTATTTTAGCAATGTAATAAAATAATAAATTTAACCTATGTATCGAGCTAGCTGAGTGTAGCAGAACGCTAAAGCACATCTAGCCTGCTCCACGTGTGTTCTTGCTTCATGCAGCTAGGCTTCATGTAATTAAGTGCAATCATTTGGAATGATGTTTCGCAAAGCAGTTTGTAACATGCTAATGTTAAAGACTGGTTTCTTTCAGGGGCACCAAAATTGCCCCTTAAGTCCGCATCTTCCATTTTTCTTAGCTAAGTAGCAGTACAGTTCAGAATTGTCGAAGCCTGATTGGCAAACTGTTAATGCAATACAGAGTATTTGTGAGTGGATGGAATTAGGATACAGGTCAGCCACAGTTGTAGTGAGTGCTAGAACAGGCCTGAAGGGCCAACTAGGCTACCCTAATCCTGTGTTATAATTTTGCAGCATAGGGTTAAGCCTGAAATGCATAGGTAATTTCATTAGTTCAGAAGGTGTTACGTTTTGTAACTTAAAGACATTAAGTTAATTCAAAGAAAGATATGGGAGTCCGAACTGTTGGTGTAACTTTGAGTTTACTTTAAGCAAGGCACGCTTATCACATGGTAGCATGGCGACGTATGCAAATCATGTACCTATACATATAACCCGTAATAAATTATTTTAAACAAGAATGCTTAATCTAACAATGTATATACAAGAATACTTAAATATTTTAAATACACAACAGCAGAGACTGGGCCCCAAATTTGCACCGTTGACAGGGAGCTGTGCACATTGGTTGCGGGTGTTCAGAAATCATTCATCCATCAATTGTACATAATTGAATGTTGTTATACAAACATGTGTTTGAAGAACCTCATTTTTTAGTACAATTAGCATACAGTACATATTTGACATTTTTAAAGTGCAGTAAGTATCCTGAGTTAAAGAAGATGAAAGATTCTATTATAGGGTTGGAATCTTTATTGACAAGACATTCATCCCCAGGCACTAGTGCTATATGTGCAATGTGATAGCATTAACAGTTCAACTCTGCATCTGCAACCAATTCCAATGAACTTGATTCTGGTGCCCCCCCCCCCCCCCCATCAGAGATGAATTTCTAGCTAAGTAGTGAGTTTCAGATCTGGGTTTCCATCCCTTCATGGACAAGGAAATGGAACAGAAAATGCTGAAAATCTTCAGCAGCTCTGGCAGCATAGGTACAAAGAGAAACAGAGTTAATGTTTCAGGTCAGTAACCTTTCCTCAGAACCTTCATCGGATAGATAAACATCTTTGTTTTCTCTGGTTCTCTCTGCCAATTCTTGGGCAATCCGTTGGTTATTTCCAGAAAACCCTAAGATATAGGAGCAGCATTAGCCATTCAGCCCATCGAGTCTGCCCCGCCATTTCATCATGGCTAATGCATTTCCCTCTCAATGCCACTCTCCTGCCTTACCCCCATAACCTTTCACATTCTGACTAATCAAGAACCTACCATCCTCTGTTTTAAATATACACAATGACTTGGTCTCCACAGCCATCCATGGCAATGAATTCAACAGATTCACCGCCCTTTGGCTAAAGAAGTTTCTCCTCATCTCTGTTCTAAATGGACATCCCTCTATTCTGTGGCTGTGCCCTCTGGTCCTAGACTCTCCCACTATAGAAACCTCTCCTCATCCACTCTGTCTCAACATTTGGTAGGTTTCAATGATATTCAACTCTTATTCTTCTAAATATTAGTGAGTACAGGCTCAGAGCCATCCATCTCTCCTCAAACATTAACTCTTTCATTCATGGGATAATTCCCAGGAACCTCCTCTGAACCCTCTCCAATGGCAGCACATCTTTTCTTAAATAAGAGGCCCAAAACTGCTCACATTTCTGCAGCTGAGGCCTCACCAATGCCTTATAAAGCCTCATTACATCCTTTCTTTTTTATTCTAGTCCTCTTAAAATGAATGTTAATATCACATTGCCTTCCTCACCAGTGACTCAACCTGCAAATTAACCTTTAGGGAATCCTGCACGAGGTCTCCCATCTGCCATTATCCATTTCCATCATTATCGGTTTTAATGATGTTGGTATTAATTTATTATTGTCACACATACCAAGATACAGTGAAAATCGCATCTTGTGTACTGTTAACAGTTCAAATCATTACACAGTGTATTGAGATAAAATAATAAAGCAGAATAAAGTTTAACACCTACCAAAAAATTGCAGAACAGGTAAATGATAAAGTGCAAGATCATAATGAGGTAGATTCTCTGTAGTATGTTGCTTTTAGCTTTCTGCCTTCATGACCAAGACCTGTTCTGGCATCGAAACCCCTTTGCCTCCCTCTCCTTTCCCATAGTCATCCTTTTAAAACCAATTCTTTAGCAACCATTTCTTTTCCAACCTGGGGTTCACAGTCTTCTTGTTTAATGGTATTTGACCTGGGCATAAATAAGGAAGGGAATACTTGCCTTAGTGGAGTGCTTTTGTGCTGTCTATTTAAGTCTAAGCCCCGGCGAAGTGGCTTTCACCTCTTCCTTTGTTAGGGCAGTGTTTATTTAGAGGTAAAGATAAAAATAAAAGATTAGCTTTATTCGTACATTGGGTGACGAAGTGAACTGTGTTGTTTGTATCAAATCAAATCAGCAAGGATTATGCTGAGCAGCCCGCAGGTGTTGTCACTCTTCTGGCGCTAACATAGCATGCCCAGCTGATCCTAACCTGTATGCCTTTTGGAATGTGGGAGGAAACCGGAGCACCCAGAGGAAACCCGTGCGGTACTGGAAGCCCCTACGGTGGAGTGTTGTCCTCTACATTAGTTACAAATCAAATTGCATTCCTCGTAAGTAAATAAACGATAATTAATTGTTTCAGATGTAATCTCTACCCATATTTTCACTGCAAACTTATTTGCAAGATGGGAGTTCAGGTTCTAAATGCTTTAGGCAATTATGAGTGCTTTACAACTTTGATAATGAAATGTTGATTGAGGTTGCATGACTACACTCAGTGTAAAGTACCAGAATCTATATTACCTGTGTATATTTTCTCTTAAAATTCGTGCACATGAATAAACACCCCCAGTAATTTGAACAATATTTTCTTGTGCAACACTGTTAATGCTACTTTATAAATACAAATTTCTTGCTTTTGAAGTTGCATCTAAATATGTATTAGAATTTGGTTGTTAAGAAAATATCCCCTGAATCACCAACTCAGACAAAATATCGACAAAATGTTTCAAAGGCTACCTTGCAAAAATTTAAACTTAAATCCTATTAATCCAGTGTGTAGTTACAATAAGAGCATTTTAAGCCCATCAGTGACACTGGAGTGCTTGTGTAGGAATTGACGATCTGTTTTTTTTCCATTAAGTTCAGCCTAGAATCTGAAGGTAAATCATTCTTGTCCATCTTAGTGGAAAATAAGTTAAAAGGGGATTCCTTTGACTCTCATGGCCAAGAATCTGGCAAATCCAGGATCAGCTGACTAAGTGGAGTGTGTGTGGAGCTTCATAGAGGACCTGCAGGCCGTGTATATTGAGTTCTCAAGGGATTGTCCACACTCCAAAATGTTCCAGAGAGCTGTAGGAATGGCATCCTTGTTTCATGCACCAATTCCAGGATGTGATTGGTTCCACAGAAAATGTCCATGACTTTAAGTGTCATGACTGATGCCCTAAAAAGGAACATCTTAAAAATTAATATTACTGAATTGTTAAAAAAGACACCTTTATCTTTTGGGTGCTCCATAATGTTTAACTGTAAAATTGTTGCACTTCTAAAAAAATACAGTATATATTTGCATTCCATAGAAAAACTTTTACTAACAAATAAAATCAAAGATTGCAGATTGTGAAGGATACTAATATATCTAGAAGAAAATCTGAATAATTTAGACCAATCCAGAGCATGTTATAATTGTGTATTAGCAAATATAATTTAGAACACATGCGCACAATACAAATCTAGGTACCTGATAGTTTTGCTAACAAGAGTGCATTAAAGGAGGCTGAGTAAAAATGCAGAAATTAAACAGCAGGGCACTTCAAATGTCACACAGCCCACAGCATTTAGCTAATGTGAATTGTTTTCCTGTGCACCCAGCTGCATGTCTGAGCCAAGGTTGTGCAACTGAATAGGCCATTGGTACAGAACTGCACCGCCTTTGGTATGGTATCTTTAAATTGTTGATGATACTTTCACACAGTCTCCATTGTTCGGCCTCCAGTGAACCCAAGTTACACCATTGTCAGGCCACCTCACTTGCACAAATCTCTCGCTGCTCAATAGTGCATAAATTGGTAAATGTGCTTAAAAGACAACTGTTAAGGTTCAGACCCTTACAAAATAAAGTACAGATGCAATCTGTTAATCACAATCATACCATTTTCTGTGCTCCAGTCATTTACTTGACGATATCTTGACAGTGGAAGAAAGAGCTGAATGTTAGTAAAACAGATAAATTAAAATGGTAAAGTCTTGGCAAAGAGACTAATCTTATATGTTTATTGGATGTGGGTGTTGTTGGCCAAGTCAGCATTTACTGCCGATCCTCAGTTGTCCTTGTGAATATGGGGCTGAGCTGTGTTATTGAACCATTGAATCAGCTCAGCATTGCATTCTCAAAGGCTGTACCTCATAAAGTGGCCACTGAGTGGACGTTCATGGTCTTCTGCTGTTGTAGTCCTTCCACTTCAAGGTTCGATGTTTTGTGCTTTTAGAGATGCTCTTCTGCACACCACTGTTGTAACGTGTAGTTATCTGAGTTACTGTTGCCTTCCTGTCAGCTTGAACTAGTCTGGCCATTCTCCTCTGACTTCTCACATGAACAAGGTGTTTTCACTCACAGAACTGCCGCTTCTCTGTAAACCCTAGAACAGGGATTCCCAAATGGGAGCCCATGGACCTCTTGCTTGATAGTGTTGGTCCATGGCTTAAAAAAGGTCGGGACTCCTGCTCTACAGACTGTTGTGTGTGAATCCTTGAAGATCAGCAGTTACTCAAACCACCCTGCCTGGCACCAACAATCAATCCACGGTCAAAGTCCCTTAGTTCACATCTCTTCCCCATTCTGATGTTTGGTCTGAACAACAACTAAACCTCTTGACCATACCTGCATGCTTTTATGCATTGCATTGCTGCCACATGATTGGCTGATTAGATATTTGGATTAACAAGCAGGTGTACTTAATAAGGTGACTACTAAGTGTATATGCTATTAGTATAGAAGCTCTTAACACTTAGAGATTATATAGAATTCCGTATTGAATCATTTGTATTCACATTTCTACTTATAGTAAAACTTGTACTAAGAAGCAAGCAGGGAAATTTACGGAACACTTTCCATACTGCAAACTGCCATTTCCAAAAGCTCACATCTGGAAAGTGCTATAGGGCTATTAAAATCTTCACATCACCTTAAAAACAAAAACACAAGAGATTCTGCAGATACTGGAACTCCAAAGCAACACACACACACACACAAAATGCAGGAGGAACTCAGCAGATCAGGCAGCTTCTGTGGAAATGAATAAACAGTCAACGTTTTGGACCGATACCCTTCTTCATGACTGGAAAGGAAGGGGGTAGACCCCCGAGTGAAAGGGTGAGGGGAGGGGAAGGACTACTAGCTGGAAGATGATAGGTGAAGCCAGGTGGGTGGGAAAGGTAAAGGGCTGGAGAGGAGAAGGAAAGTGGACTATAGGAAGAAGGAAAGAATGAGGGCTACTAGGGGGAGGTGATAGGCAGCTGAGAAGAGTCCAGAGTGTGGAATAGAAGAAAGAAGGAGGAGGTAAAACTTTACCAAGAGAAATCGACATTCATGCCATTAGGTTGGAGGCTACCTACACAATATATGAGGTGTTGCCCTTCTACCCTCATCGTGGCAAAAGACACACCAACATTGGGTCTCGGGAAGATGTGACTGATGGTGGAATTGTTTTAGAGTTGGTGGAAATGGCAAAAAATACATTGAATCTGGAGGCTGGTAGGGCAAAAGGTGAAAAGGTGTTTAATGTGGGGAAGCTGATGCTCCTTGACAGATCAGGGTTAGGGTCCAATGGCATGGAATGCAAGATGACTGGAGACTCAGTAGGAAGGTAGGGAAAATGAAACCATAAAGTAAAATTCGGCAAGTTTAAACTGAATGCTCAAGCTCGGAACAAGATTGTAAAATTCCATGGGAGAACAGGTGGACTTTTTGGGTGTGCTACTTCTTGAGCAATAATTAGCCAGAGGAGATGGCCTTGGTACTGGCAAACTGTGGAGAAAAGCCAGAGTGCCATCCTGATTGTTCTACAAGATCACATGAGAAGTTAGTGTCTTTCCTGGCCCCTAATTAACACAAGAGATTCTGCAGATGCTGGAAAACTAGAGCAACACACACACAAAGTGCTGGAGGAACTCAAAGTTCAAGGTAAAATTTATTATCAGTCACCACATACAACCCTGAGATTCTTTGTCTGCGGGCATACTTAACAAATCTATAGAACAGTAACTGTAAACAGGATCTATAAATTGTAAACATCAGGAAGTGTAAACTGTAAACAAACTGTACAAATAAATAGACACTTTATTGATCCCAAAGGAAATTACAGTGCCACAGCACCATTACAAATTCACAGACATATAAATAGAATAAATAAAGAATAAGTTACCTTAAATAGTCTAACAGGATTAGAAATGGGTTGACTCATTATAGAGCATTATGGCCAAGGGTAAGAATAGCAATAAATAACGAGCGTGAAACAAGATGATGAGAGAGTCTGTACATGAGTGTAACTAGCCCCTTTTGTTCAATAGCCTGCTGACTGAGGGGTAGTAACTGTTCTTGAACCTGGTGGTGTAAGTCCTGAGGTACTTGTACCTTCTACCTGATGGCAGCAGTGAGAAAAGAGCATGGTCTGGATGGTGAGAATCTTTGATGATGGATACTGCTTTTCTACGGCAAATGTTCATGTTGATGTGCTCAATTATTGGGAGGGCTTTACCCATGATGTACTGGGCCGAATCTACAACCTTTTGCAGGATGTTCTGCTCAAAGGCATTGGTGTCCCCATACCAGGCCGTAATGCAGCCAGTCACCACACTTCCCACCACACATCTGTAGATGTTTGTCAAGGTTTTTGATGCTGTGTTGAATCTCTGCAGACTCCTGAGAAAGCAGAGGTGCTATCGTGCTTTCTTTGCAATTACATTTATATGATGGACAGGACAGGTGCCCTGAGATAGTGACACTAAAGAATTTAAATTTACTGACCCTCTCCGCCTCTGATCCTCCCATGATTACTGGCTTATAGGCTTCTGGTTTCCCTCTCCTGGTCTACTATCAGTTCCTTGGTTTTATTGACATTGAGTGAGAGTTTGTTGTTATTACACCACTCGGCCAAATTTTAATCTCCCTCTTGAATGCTGATTCATCACCACCTTTGATGCAGCCCACAATAGCAGTGTCATCAGCAAATTTGTATATGGTGTTGGAGCTGTACTTAGCCACACAGTCAAAGGTGTAAAGCAAGTAGAGTGGGTGGCGGGAGCTAAGTACACTGTGCTGATGGAGATTGGGGAGGACACGTTTTTGCCAATCGAAACTGACTGGAATCCAAACTCAACAGGTCAAGTCAATGAGGGGGTTAGACTATGAGGAGAGCTTGAGTTGCCTGGGACTGTACTTGCTGGAATTCAGAAGAATGAGAGGAGATCTTAGAAACATATAAAATTATGAAAGGGATAGACAAGATAGAGACAGAAAAGTTGTTTCCACTGATAGGTCAGACTAGAATTATGGGAAATAGCCTCAAGATTCAGGGGAATAGATTTAGGATGTAGATGAGAAGGAACTGCTTTTCCCAGAGAGTGGTGAATCTGTGGAATTCTCTGCCCAATGAAGCAATGGAGCAATATATCTACCTTAGTAAATATATTAAAGACAAGGTTGGATAGTTTTTTTGCATAGTTGGGGAATTAGGGGTTAAAGGGAAAAGATGAGTCCATGGCCAGAGTAGCCAGGATCTTACTGAATGGTGGAACAGGCTCGATGGACCAGATGGCCGACTCCTACTCTTACGTTCTTATGTTGAAGTGAGTGAAGTTATCCACATGCGTTGTAGGGTAATAACTCTTCCTGAGCCTGCGGTGTGGGATCTAAGGCTCATATACCTCATTCCTGATGACAGCTGCGGGAAGAGAGCATGGCCTCAATGGTGGATATCCTTGATGATGGATGCTGCTTTCTTGTGGCCCCCATTCCTTGTAAACGTGCTCAATGGTGGGCTTTGCCTGTGATGGACTGGGCTGTATCCATCACTTTTTGTAGAGTCTCACAACTACGTTGCTAATTGTTCATTTCCTGATCTCTTGGCCTTCAGCTTCTCTTTCCAGTATTCAAAGCCTCACCAGAACTACAGGGCAAGACCAGCTTCTTCTCAATTCAATATTTATGTGCAAACTTAAACCTGCAACATTTGCAGTATATTTGGTTATGTTATGCGTCTTGGCGAAGCCAGAGAGTACCTTCACTTAGCATTCAGCTTAACTTGAAAAACTACATAACATGTGAATCGTGTTAAATGTTTTTGTCCTTGAGTCATGCCCTAACTAATCAAGAACTTATCAAGCTTAGTTTTAAATATAACCAATGACATGGCCCCCATAGCGATCTGTGGCAATGAATTCTCCGGCTGAAGAAATTCCTTTCTGATCTCTGTTCTAAATGGACATCTCTCTATTCTGAAGCTGTGCCCTCTAGTTTCAAAGCGATCGGGCCCCTACCCCTTATTCTTCTAAACTCCAGTGAGCACAACCCAGAACTATCAAAAGTGCCTTATACATTAACCCATTAAATCCTGGAATAATTCTTGTGAGCCTTCTCCAGAGCCTCTCCAATGCCAGCACATCTTTTCTTAGATAAGGGGCCCAAAACTGCTCACAATATTCCAGGTGCTGTCTGGTCAATGCTTTATAAAGCCTCAGCATTATACCCTTGCTC
The DNA here is from genome assembly GCF_048418815.1 of Hemitrygon akajei. Lineage (NCBI taxonomy): Eukaryota > Metazoa > Chordata > Chondrichthyes > Myliobatiformes > Dasyatidae > Hemitrygon > Hemitrygon akajei. Next base: position 17,422,147 of record NC_133131.1, on the reverse strand, counting down.
TTATATTCTATTCCTCTCAAATGAATGCTAACATTGCATTTGCCTTCCACTGACTCAACCTGCACATTAACCTTTAGGGAATCCTACACAAGGACTCCCAAGTCCCTTCGAATCTCTTAATTTTCTCCCAGTTTAGAAAATAGCCTATATCTTTATTCTTTCTACCAAAGTGCATGATTGTACACTTCCCTGCACTGTATTCCATCTGCCAGTTCTTTGCTCATTCTTTTAATCTATCTAAGTCTGATGTCTCCCTGCTTCCTTGACACTGCCCCTCCATCTATCTTCATATCATCTATAAACTTGGGCATGAAACCATCAATTCCATCATCCAAATTATTGACATATAATGTGAAAAGCAGCGGTCCCAAAACCAACCTCTGTGGAACATCACTAGTCACTGGCAACCAATCAGGAAAGGCCCCCTTTATTCCAACACTTTACCTCCTGCCAGTCAGCCAATCTTCTATCCATGCTAATATCTTTACTGTAATACAATGGGCTCTTATCTTGTTAAGCAGCTTCATGTGTGGCTTCTTGTCAGAGGCCTGCTGAAAATCCAAGTAAACAACATCCGCTGACTGTCCTTTGTCTATCCTCCCTATTATTTCCTCAACGAATTCCAAAGGATTTATAGACAATAGGTGCAAACAAGCTGGATGAACTCAGCAGGTCGGGTAGCATCCAGAGTAGGCCATTCAGCCCTTCGAGCCAGCACCGCCATTCACTGTGATCATGGCTGATCATCTACAATCAGTACCCCGTTCCTGCCTTCTCCCCATATCCCTTGACTCCGCTATCTTTAAGAGCTCTATCTAACTCTTTCTTGAAAACATCCAGAGAATTGGCCTCCACTGCCTTCTGAGGCAGAGCAAAATTTCTCCTTAAGGAAACGATACAAACTTTGGCCTATTTTGCCATGTGCCTCCAAGTACCGTGAAACCTTATCCTTAATAGTGGACTCCAACAACTGCCCAGCCACTGAAGTCAAGCTAATTGGTCTCTAATTTCCTTTCTTCTACCTCCCTTCCTTCTTAAAGAATGAAGTGACATTTGTAATTTTCCAGTTCTCCAGAACCACTCCAGAATCTAGTGATTCTGGAAAGTTTACCATTAATGCCTTCACAGTCTCTTCAGCTGCAACTTTCAGAACCCTGGGGTGTAATCCATCTAGTCCAGGTGACATAAATGTCTTCAGACCTTTTCAGCTTTCAAAGTACCTTCTCCTTAGTAATAGCAACTATACTCACTTCTGCCCCCGGACACTCTCAAATATCTGGGCATACTGCTAGCATCTTCAACATCTGGGGTTTCTAGTTTGTCTGTCTAATTCCAGACTCCAAACCCACCAATCCCAGCACAGACACTACCAACCAATGTTATCACATTCTAGAAATCTGAACAATGAACTATAGTATACCAAAAGAGATGTTGGGGAATAATACACTTGTTATTGCCTTTCAAAGTGCTGACTGTTTAGATACGCAGACAAGACATCTTTTTCACCATAGCAAGTGTGACATTTTTGGAAATTCCTCTATCAATAACCTTTTTTAACTGCGGCTTCAAGAAAATATCTAGCTGTCAAAAATATAAGTAGATACAAAATGTTTTCAAAATGCATGAGAAGTGTTTATGTAATTTGAACAGTTACTGCTCTTCCCAGGAAATGTCTACTCCCATTAATGTTTGCAAATTCAGAATCAGAATCAGAGTCAGAATCAGAACAGGTTTAATATCACTGGTGTATCCCCTGAAATTTGTTGCCTTTGCGGCAGCTGCTGCTACTGTGAGGTCCGGGTCTCTGCTGAGAAGAACAGGCCCCAGTCCTTGGGGTCATGTTGCCGGTGGCCGTTGGCGGGGGCGTCTTAATATGCTCGGCAGAGGATGGTGCTCGGAGAAGCTGTGCTGGAGGGGATGGTCGTAGGCTAGGAGGTTCGACAGACTCTGAGTCCGCTGCAGTCGGGGCGCTTTCACTGTATGCTGTGTCTGCGAGGCTGGGTTCGACGGAGCTTTCATTGTGTGCTGCGTCTGCGAGGCTGAGTCCGGTGGCACCATGAAAGTCCATAGCGGGGGTACTCCCCTCTGCCGCCTGCATGGGATGACGAGTCTATCGGGACCCTGAGGACTTGTGGAAACTGTGTGGTGGTTTCTTTCGAACTTAGAGTCTTTTAACATCTTTGGACTATTTTTACTGTGCCCATGGTCTGTTTTTTTTTAAAATCAATTATGCTATTGTTGGCACTGTTGTATGTATATGTTGTAACTATGTGGTTTTGTGCAGGTCTTGTAGCTTTAGTTTTTGGTCTTGTTTTGTCTGGTGAGTTTTGGAGCTCCTTTCCAGGGAACACGCTAAGATGGTAACATGATATTAATACGCAGCAGCCTTTCCGGATTCTGGATTGGGGATTGCCAAACGTTATGTGGATTTTCTGGTGTAGTCTATTTTGTCATGTGCTTTGTTGATATCATTCTGGAGGAATGTTGTCTCATTTTTTAACTGCATTGCATTTGTGGCTTTTAAATGACAATGAACTGAATCTGAATCTGAGCAGAGCAATGTAATACATAATAATAGAGAAAAAAATCAGAAGTTAATAGAAATTCATTTTTGCTTTCTTCAATTTTGTCTTTCTTATCCACAACTCTTCCACAATATTTTTGAACTTCATCTTGCAATTGCAAAGGCCTTAATCCTGACTCCACTGTCACTATCAGCAGGGTTACGGGTTAGTGATCAGAAGCAGGAACAATGAATGCCTATTGCTTCCCTAACTAGTTGTAGTACAGTTTCAGTTATTTCAGGTAGATCAGAAAATTCAATACCCTGTGTTCAAACACACTCAAGTTCTTGTGGGCTTTGAATGTAAAAACATAGATTGCCCCGATGCTGTTGCAGAACAGCACTATGCTGTTGAATCCAAACTGTCCAAGTAAAATGTCCTCCAACAGTCTCTGAAGGCTGTAACATTGGAAGCCCTTTAATTTTTCCTTCTATTATGTGTAAGGCACACCTAATATCACTAGAACATTTCAACACAGAATTATACACAGAGTTATGTGAAACTATCTGCATAATTATAGGTTAGTATTGCTACCTCACAAGCTGGGTTCATCCCTGACCTCAGGAGCTGGGTGTTTGCACATTCTTCCTGTGACTGCTTGGCTGCCTCTGGGTCCTCCGGTTTCCAGCTACATCATAAAGAAATCTTGGGCTCGTTGGCCATTGTAAATTGCTACCAAGGTAGATGGGTGGTAGGTGACCACCCATGGTGGAAGAAGCTGCCAGCTGGAATGGTGGATGCAGGTTTGATTTCAACATTTGAGAGAAATTTGGTTAAGTACATGGATGGGAGGGGTATGGAGAGTTATGGTCCAAGTGAGAGAGACAATGGGACTAGGCAGAGTAATAGTTTGTCAGTATTCCATGACTAGAAAACAGCTAAAACTGACACTTTAGGTAATTGGTGGGCATGTGTGAGAGAATAGATATGGAGAAATAAGTTGGGGAATGAGATTGCTCTTGAGAGTTTACATAGACTCAGTGGGGCAATTGAGCTCTTTTTATGTTATTTAAAAGTGTGTAAAGAATGGAGAGTGCATGCTCTAATGTGAAAGTTCATCCACTGGAAGGATGTACTGGGATCTGCAGGTGCTTAAAGATTATTATGACCACTGAGTATTTAAAGACAGCAAAATTGTTTATTTCTGTCTAGAAAAGTAACTGACTTCCATCGCTGTATAAGATTTTTCTTAAATTAATTGTTGCAAATTACATGCCAATGAAACATTATGGTGGGTGTGTGAAAATTTCATGTGCATCTACTTGAACTGTGAAAGCAACCAACAGTATAATTAACATTTTTATACTTAAATGGTTTTTCAAATTTGTGCTGTGCCCAAAGACGATCAACACTTGATGGTTTGTATTTTCTGGTTTAAAAAAATAAATAACCCCTTTATTTGCATATTTTAAAATGCAAATGATGCAACAGAATTGCAACTTGAGTGAGTAATGATTAGTTTGATAATTTCAATTAACTAATTTTAATTTCAAAAGAGTGGAGAGTATTTTGTGTTGAAAAACTAGAGTCATAGAGCACTACAACACAGAAACAGGCTCCTCGGCCCATCTAGTCCTTGCCAAGCTATTATTCTGCTCTGACCCGTACCTGGACCATAGCCCTCCATACCCCTACGATCCATGTACCTATTCAAGCTAATCCTAAATGTTGAACTCAAACCCGCTTCCACCACTTCCTCTGGTAGCTCATTCCACACTCTCACCACCCTCTGAGTGAAGAAGTTCCCCCTCATGTACTTGTTGGTGCTGATTGGGCAATTCTGTGTGTTAAAGAGGCATATCAAACATACACTCAATGGTCACTCATTATGTTGTGCTCTTCTGCACACCACTGTAGTAACACGTGGTTATTTGAGTTACTGTCGCCTTCCTGTTAGCTTGAATCAGTCTGCCCATTCTCCTCTGACATCTCTCATTATCAAGGCATTTTCGCCCACAGAACTATCACTCAAAGGATACTTTTTTTTTGTTTTTCGCACCATTCTCTGTAAACTCTAGAGTGTGTGAAAATCCCAGCAAATCAGCATTTTCTGAGATACTCAAATCACCCCATCTGGCACCAACAATCATTCCATGGCTAAAATCATTTCAGTCGCATTTCTTCCTCATTCTGACGTTTGGTCTGAACAACAACTGAACCTCTTGACCATGTCTGCATGCTTTTATGCATTGAGTTGCTGCCACGTGATTGGCTGATTAGATATTTGCATTAATAAGCAGGCGTACCTAAACAAGTGACCACTGAGTGTTTTATTTGTTTAAATCCCATTGACTCTAAAGTCTGTTACATGTAAACATATGTAACATTAGTATATTTTTTTCTCACATAGACCTGGATTTCAGGCCCTTCCTACAATGCAAATTGATATTCCTGTTTGAGATACATCAATGAGAACTATGATAAATAATACTGTATACAACTGTGAAGAAGTAGCCAATTATTTTTACTCTAGAATTGTAGTTTAAATTGCCTGGACTGGTGCAGGAGTACGGGAGAGCAGGTCCTAAGTACTAATGCAAGTTACTGTCTCAATAACCTGTGCAATACCTGTGCAGAGAGAAGCAGTTAATGTTTCAAGTTGATGAAGCTTTGATGGAAGTTCTCTTGAACCTGATGACCTGAAATGTGAATTATAAAAACACAACAGCTGCTGTCTAACAAGATATTTCTTTTTTTCACCCAGGTGATTTCCACTTTCTTCTACATAGTGCTGACCCAACGCTATGTTGCTGGAGCTGTTATTGCATTGTTCGTTGAGGTGAACAGTATTTTCCTCCATGCTCGACTGCTCCTAAAGCTGGCGAATGCACAGAGCTCTCAGCTATACTACTATAACAAGTACATCAATGTTTTCACCTATGTTGTATTTCGACTGTCTACCCAGTTTTACCTCACATGGTTTATGATAAAGAATTTAGGTGTCCTCCCGCACGCGGGCTACATCTCTCTGTCCTTGAATGCGATGAACATCATGATCCTGATTTACTTCTATCGCCTGATTCGTGCAGATTTCGTCCGTAAACCGAAGCACTGCTTACAGAATGGAAATAATAACACAAAGTTTGTCGATGATTAAAAGACTCAAGCATTCCAACTCAATGGTGTGCAGCAAAAACAGAATCATTGAATTAATTTAAGGCTGAACTAAGTACTGGAGCAGAATAACTTACATTTTAACATTGGTGTTTGTTCAAGATTGCATTTTTCATGTAATGTACGTGAAGGGAATGTTTCTTATGGCTGCAGCCAAAAAGGAAAAGTTAACACAGCCAGTGTGACTACTGTATGTATTATTCTTCATTAGCCAACGTGGCTAGATTGGGTTAAAAAATGTTGTGCTTTAATTGTTAGGCTAAAGGTTGTGTGAATGTTTTCTTATACTTCACAGTAATGCCAGGAAATTATAAGAGTGCAATAATGCAGTTATGGAGATGTCGCGGTGTTCCCCTGAAAATTAGACAACTTGATCTGGTAAATAGATGACCATTCTAAATGAGAAAGGTTCACATCTGGTACCCAGTCTATTAACCAATGTCTGCTGTGATGTTAGGGGACTCGTTGTTGCTCTCCTGCTTTATGGCAGCAAAGAAATGCTAATAATTGCTCTACAGAAATGCTGTATTGTTGTGTCAGGTGTACGGTAGATTTGGCCTGATTGCGGTACACCGTGCAGCAGCTAATATGCCAACAGTGTAACCTGTATTACTACAGTTGTGGATGCTGGCTAGCATACCGTTGACAAGGGAGGAGCTTAGCTTTGCTCCAATGATACTTGTCAATTTTCAGATACAGGGTTTCTGGCTGAACTCTGCAGGGATTCTGCCCGGAACAGATGTTGGAATTGCAAACAGCAGGATCATGGAGATTGTTGCAATGTTGTCAGCAAGCTTCATGCTGACATAAGAAAACTTTTAATTAAAAGTTAATTTTAAAATTAGGCTTTGAGAAGCATCTTTGTGGAAGTAACTGAATTGACATTGACTGCAAAGTTCTTATTCTTCAGCATTAAAAAAAACCCTGTGCCATCTATTGAAATATTGGCTGGAATGACAAAAAAAAATGTCCTTCCATTCTGGGCTGTGAGCACTGCAAATGATGGGAAATCCGGTGAAGGATTTAGTCATACCTATCTCTGGTATATAATAGTTCAAAATGTGTCTTCCAGCAGGAAATGGTTAGGAGAGACAGTCATGAATTAACTGAAGTTTCCAACTCATTTCTCTGGAGTTAGACAAAATCCCCCAATGTAACTATAGCAAAAGAATCATCTTATAATCCATGTTTTCACTTAAATTTTGATTTAGGAGAGGTGCTGCAGACATCTGGCATATTTGCTAATGTAATGCCTTTAATTATGTCACAGTGGTTTGCTGTCCTTGTGCAGAGGACTTCGTAACATCTAATTTGTATTAAGTGCTTTTGGTGTCGATGGCACTAATATACTTGCTTTTAACATTGATAAAATGCATATTTGTATTTGCATTTTTAATTTGCATTATATGGAGGAATTGTCTTGTAGAGCACCAGGATATTTAGCCGGATTATGGTATTAATTTAACAAAAGGCTACAGGCCAATATCTATTCAAAATGGAAACATGTGATGTGTAATTTCCTACCCTGTGGTTTTTTAAAAGCCTTTTTCTGGTATGTTGCAAGCTGATTAAGAAAGTTTTTTTTACTTGCTATTGAGAACTCCTAATGCAATAAGGTGCAATATCATAAGAAGTACAATTCCACTGTTCCAAAATCACTGAATGTTGGGAGAAAAAAAAACATACGGGCAGAGTTTATATTTTGCAGATCCCAAGCTATGCAGACATATATGCTGTAATGTCAATAGACCCACCCCAACCCTCCACACTCCTCTGAAATGACCATCACTCCTTCCCACTTTGATCCCAGCTCTAATCCCTCCTTATCCTTCACCATTCCTTTTGACATTCCCCTCTCTGAGGCGGAACATCCTGTTCTCAGCAAGGGCCTTATCTTTGTCCCCCTCCGCCTGCACCTCAGTGAGTTCATCACCCACCACGATGCTGAGCTTTACTTCCATTGACTCCGTCTCTGAGACCACTTCTTGGTTCCCCACCTTGTACCGATGATCCCTTCCTCCCATCTCCAACCCTCCTGGACAATCTTCTTGGAACACTGCTCTGGACCTATTCATCTCAATTGCTGATGAAACACCAACCAACTCAACTTCAGCACTCCTCACCCCTTCTCGAACCGTACCCCCTCCGAACGCACTGCCCTCCACTCTCTTTGCATCAATCCCAGCCTTGCCATCAAACCTGCAGTCAAAGGGGGTGCTGCTGTAGTGTGGCGGATTGGCCTCTACCTTGCTCTACCAGGCAACAGTGCTCAGACACCTCCTCTTACCACTCTTGACCATCAGAAAACTGTCTCCTACACCATCACTAACCTCATCGACTCTGGAGATCTCTCAGCTACTGCCACCAAACTCATGCTTCCCTTATCCCACACTACTCATTTCTACTCCAACCCAAGATCCACAAACTTGACTGTCCAGGTAGGTCCACTGTCCATGTAGGGCTTGCTCCTGCCCCACTGAACTCATGTCCACGTACCTCAACTCTATTCTATCCCCCTTGGTTTAGTTCCCTCCCACCTACATCAGCAACACTTTGCATGCTCTTCATCTCTTCAACAACTTTCAATTCCCTGGACCTGACCATTTCATTTTCACCATGCATGTCCAGCTCCACCCTCCACATCTTGCAGAACTGATCCTCACCCTCAACAATTTCTCCTTTAGCTTCTCCCTCTTTCTCCAGACTTAAGGGGTTGCCATGGGCACCTGTATGAGCTATGCCTGTCTCTTCATTGGCTGTGTAGAACAGTCCATGTTCCAAGCCTTCACTGGTAATGGTACCCAACTCTTCCTGCACTACATGGATGACTGCATTGGTGCTCCTTCATGCACCCACGCTGAGCTCATCAATTTCATCAACTTCCACCCTGCCCTTTAATTCACTTGGTCTATTTCTGACACGTCCCTCCACTTTCTCTGTCTCCATCTCTGGAGACAAACAGTCTACTGACATCTTTTATAAACCTACTGATTCCCACAGTTGTCTAGACTAGAATTCCAAATCTGTATCCTATAGTTCCATTGTCTCTGCCACATCTGTTCCCTGGATGAGGTTTTCCTGTCCAGACATCAGAGATGTCCTCCTTCTTCAAAGAATGAGGTTTCCCTTCCTCCACCACTGATACTGCCCTCACCTACATCTCCTCCATTTCCCAGACATATGCATTCACTGCATCTTCCTGCCTCCTTAACAGACATAAAATTCACCTTGTCTTCATCTACCACCCCATGAAACTTCCCATCCAAACCATCATTCTCCACAACATCTGCCATTTTCAACAAGATCATGCCACCAAACACATCTTTACCTCACCCTGCTCCCCCCCCCCCACCCCCAAGGATCACTCCGTCCATGATTCCTTTTCTGTTTGTCTCTTCACACTACTCTCCCTCCTGGCACATATCCCTGCATGCGACAGATATGCTCAGGTTGCCCATTCACCTCCTCCCTTACTTTTGTTCAGGGCCCCAAACAGTCCTTCCAGGTTAGGCAACACTTCACCTGTGAATATGTTGAGGTTAGTTTTTGTACCCAGTGCTCCTGAAGAGCTTCCTCTACATTAGTGAGACCCAATGCAATTTATGGGAACACTTTCTAAAGCACCTCTGCTCCATCTGCCAAAAGCAGAATTCCCCTTTGGCTAACCATTTTAATTCCTATCCTCGTTCTCGTTCCAACATGTCAGTACATAGCCTCTTTTGCCATGATGACTCTACTCTCAGGGTGGAGGAGCAACACCTTATATTCCATCTGGGTAGCCTCCAGCCTGATGGCATGAACATCAATTTCTCCTTCTAGTAATTTTTCTTTGCCTCCCCTTCTCTCTCTCTTCTATTCCACACTCTGACATCCTACCGTTTCTCTTTCCCTGCCCCTGGTGCCCTTCTTCTTCCCTTTCTCCCATGGTGTACTCTTCCCTCCTTTCAGATTCCTTCTTCTCCAGCCCTTTACCTTTCCCACGCACCTACCACCTTCTAGCTATTATTCTTACCCTCGCCCCACCCGCTTTTTTATTCTGGCATCTTCCCCCTTCCTTTCTAGTCCTGACGAAGGGTCTCAGCCCAAAATGGCAACTATTTATTCATCTCCATAGATGTTGGCTAATGTGCTGAGTTCCTCCAGCATTTTGTGTGTGTCGTTCTGGATTTCCAGCATCTGCAGAATCTCTTGTATTTACTGTATATGATCTGTTGGAAGTGTCAGCAAGATTGGATTTCATCAGTGTTCTCTTGCTGTTCCAAGTTTGTTAAATGGGAAATTCTGCCTTACAAGCTAAACATTCCTGACGACTTGTGACTGGTAATGAAAGCCAGATGGGTATGGGGAAGAAATCTGAATTAACTGTATGTTGTGTAATTTGTGCCACTCGGAAGTAATACCCTGGGAGCTTTGTCTTGGGTGAACACTTACTCTACTGCTGCCTTTGTAGCCTCTGGCTGTTTTTAAAATGTGTTCCAGGTCTCTTATGAATTTATTTCATTTTAGTAAGATTAAATATAAACAGTCTAACATCTGATGCCAAACCACAATCTCCAAATGTCAAAGAAAAATAATAATGGGGGAACAAACAATTTTTGTACGTTACACCCTCTCTGCATATATGGGTATTCATGAAACATTGTTAGATTCCATGGTTGGAAGTATGATGCTGCTGTCAGAGTTTGCCATTGTTACACCATGAAACTGACACTAACTCCCCCACTTCCCACATGTAGTAACAGCACAGAAATCAAAGTTGCTGAGAGGCATAACCTGTTCCTCCATAGGCTCTGCTGATGAAATCTTTGCAAAAATCTATTCAAAATTTTGCAAACAACTTCTGCCTGAAGTTAAAAGTATGACGAAACTCTTAATGGCATACTAAGCTACAAGCTCCCTCCTAACCTTGAAAATCTAATTTTATATATGGAGTCTGATTCTTCATCATAATTATTTATAAGTTCAATGGTTATTGAAAGTGAGAAGTTTTTTAGCCAATGTTTCAGATTCTATCTTTAATCTCTTGTATGTGTACATCCTGATCTTTACTTCACTCTTTGATTGTACAACACCTAATCCTTTTGGTTGAAAACATGATTAGCAGTTTTCAGTAATCTTGCTGACAGACAGTGATATCCCATGGTTATAAACGGACAGACTCTTCACTCCAAATGATAACACTGACTGATAATGAATGATTTCTACATATCATTCCACTTGTCACATTAGGTTGACAATATTAGAGGTCAATATTCATGACATTAAAAGTGATTAATAATGGGATTTAATTGCTTGTGATTCCTTCACTATATGGTGAATTGTTTTTATGAGACCACATTCACAGTACTGAGTTACACATTACAAAAAAAAATTAATTAACTAAAACCATCAATCAAATGAGATTGTTGATGTCCTTAACAGGATATTATTCATTTGATGAGAATTGCTGTGTAACAGTTCAATCTGCTTTGCAAGAGTGAGGTTAATTTTATCCACTTTGATCCATTTCAATGATGTGCAGATGCTGAGATATTAAGGATATGACTGTACTGGTGGAATATACAGTTAGGTGTTCATTAAGTTCTTTGGTGCAACTAATAGGGTATGTTGCCTTGTATAAAAGAGACAAAATGTAAAATTTTCTATGTTTTTTCACAATCTTTGACAAATAAAATTGTGTTCTATAAACTTTAATGCATTATATTTTCATAACTATCCTTTGTAAAATGAGCATTCTTCACAGGAAATGTAAATATTTGAAGTACCGTATTTATTACCTTGGTATATTTCACACCATTTGAATGTTACAGTGTATCTGACAAGATGTATCACAGAGAACATCCACAGAAAATGCAGAAAATTAAACTATCTATCTTCTTTCTTTCATTCATTTGTTCATTATTAGGATGTGAGTATGACTGGCAAGACGAGCAATTATTGCCCTTGAGGGGGAAGTGCTGAGCCAATTTATCCACTATAGCCTTTCCAGTGAAGCTATTCTCACAGTGCTGTGGGCAAGAGTGTCCTAGGATTTAGAATTGGCAACAATGAAGTGTCATTTCCAAATTAAAACAGTGTGTAACCAAATTTCAACCTGTAGGGGAACCGTCAGCAATGCTCCCATGCACTTGTTGGTCGTGTCCTTGAGGATATGAGTGAAGAAGGTGCTGTTAGAGTAACCTGGAAGACTAACTGAAGGGTATTTTGGATTTGTTTTATACAGCGGTTTATACAGGAACAGGAAAAGGCAGTGCTATTGTAGTCAGGCAGATTGACCTCTACCTTGCAGAGGCCAGGTAACAGCTCGGGGGTACTTCCTCTAGCCAACCCTTGAACCATGAGTCCACAACCAAACACTAGGCCATCACTTCCTGCATTGTTACAGATCTGATTGCGTCAGGATATGTCTCCTTCACAGCTTCAGTCCTGATATAGGGTTTCAACCTTAAACGTCAGCAATTTGTTTCCTTCTATTAGCTGCTTGAGCTGCTGAGTTCATCCAGCAGATTGGTTGGGGCTTCCAGGCACTATTGGTGGAAGGAATAAATGTTCAGACTGGTGGATGGGAAGCACTCTATGTTTTTAACCATCATGGCACCTGAAGACAGCCAGTGGTGTGATGGTATCTGCACCAAACTTTAAGGCGAGTGAGTGGTCCTGGGTTTGAATCCAGCTGGTTCCTTGCATGCTTTCCATCCGTGCTGTGATGAGGATCGAACTAGCAACTCGCCCTCATAAAAAAAACAGACACGCTAAAGAAATGGCAAGGGTGCCACCCGATATGGCACAAGGTGCGGAGAGGACAAGAATAACACCTGATGGAGCTGCCTTCATCCAAGCAAGTGGAGAGAATTTTCTCCTAACCTGTGCTTGCAAATGGTAGGAAATCTTTACGGTGTCAGGAGCTGAATTACCCTGTGGCAAGATACCCAGCTCTGATCTGTGCTGCTAGCCATTGGAATTATCCCGCTGGTCCAAAGGACATCTATCAATGGGCACCCCCATGAAATTAAAGGTATTATAGCTGGAGATGGTAGCATGCTTGAGGACAACTGTATTTGCTTTTTGCTTGTTGCACCGCTTCTATCCTGAATCAGACTGGGGCAACATGTTCAGTAATTAGTGTAGGAATGGAAGCTGAAATTTCTGATCAATGTTAATGCAGTAGGTGTAAAATGTCATTTATAACCAAAGTTGATGCCGGTGAAATTTCTGACTTAAGCAGCTAGCTGTAAGATCATGCACTCTTTGTATAAGCTTTCCACATGATCACAGCAAGGAGTCTTGACTCTTGCCTGGTTTGGATATACCAAAGTCATTTGCAGTGCCCTAATCTCCATCTTATTCGAGATCAGCTCACCAAACATAGAAATGAAAGTTGGCACCTTAACATCCCTTGTTCATTTCAATGCTGTATGTGCACTTGTGCATTTGGTGCACTTTTAAATTGCATTAGCGATGGACTGTAGCAAAATCAGATTCAGAAAGACCACCTACTAAATGCAGAGCACTTGACTTAGGAGTACAGTTTGAAGGTCAAGAAGTCAAAAGAAAATTTAAAACATCTTGATTTTTATTTGGATGAGGATGATAGAAATGTAATAATCACTAGGATAATGAGTACTATGGTTTAAAAAAAGATTGGATGAATTCCTGTGCTGCAAGAATTCTGGATGGTATTATAACAAAGCTAGAGCACTGCAAGAGTAAAAACACATGTTTGATAGGGCATTGGTTGTTTCTTTGTTCACAATATAGCTATCTTTCTTCCCTCAATATTAAAAAACAACAAACTCCAGACATAGAGATAAAATATCATTTCCCTGGATAAATTATTTTTTTCGGGCAATGTGAATAATATGGGATGTGAAAGTACATAAAAGAATACAGCACAGGTACAGGCCCTTCAACCCACAATGGTGTGCTTAACTAATTAAATTAGTAATCGAATGCCCAACTAAAGTAATTCCTTCTGCCTACACAATGTCCATATCCTTACATTTTGTGCACATTCATGTAATGTAAAGCCTGAAATGAATACAATTGTAAACCACTCATTTCCTTTAGGACTCAAACCTATAACTTATAATGAAATGATTCAATACACAGCACAATCTGTAAGCTATCATGTCAAAAATGCAAAGTGCTCTGGAAAAATGAACTGGATAGAATCATTTTATATACTCTGATTTCCACATCAAGCTTTGATGTAAATTCTATGTTTTCAAAGTGAAAGAAATAGATTTACTACATGTTCATTAATAGAAAATAGCGAACATTATAAAAAGACAACTTTTTTGGATTCTGAATGCAATGACTTCTGGTGACTTTATAACATTAGTTATTTAAGTGTGGTGTGATTTCTCATACATAAAAATATATTTTTTGGTTTTCAGTGAATATTTGCCTACCATTGCAAGGTAAGTAGGAGATTTCAATTTTACAAATACACTCATTGGCCACTTTATTAGGTACACCTACTCTGTAATGCAAATATTTAACCAGTCAATGGTGTGGCAACAACTCAATGCATAAAAGCACATAGACATGATCAAGAGGTTCCGTTGTTATTCAGAACAAACATCAGAATGAGGAAGAATGAGTCCTGCCAAACGGTCTCTGCCCCAAACGTTGACTGTACTTTTTTCCTCATAGATGTTGCCTGGCCCGCTGAGTTCCTCCAGCAATGTGTGCGTGTGTGTAGAATGGGGAAGAAATGTGATCTAAGTGACTTTGAATGTGTTTTAGTATCTCAGAAACCGCTCACCTCTTGGCATTTTCACGCACAACTAGAGAATGGTGTGGCAGTTCTGTGAACGAAAACGCTTTGTTAATGATAGAAGTCAGAGGAGAATGGCCAGATTAGTTGCTGACAGGACATGCTGACAAGAAGACGTCAGTAACTCAAATAACTGCACATTACCAGAGTGGCGTGCAGAAGACAACACCGGGTTTAATTCCTGTACCTAAGAGAGCGACCACTGACTAAATATTGCAATGTCCAGTGCTCATGGAATAGGCAACAGAGACCTAATCTCGGTGTGGAAATAAAAAAAAACTGACAAAGGGTGGAGTATCTGCCGCACTCACCTCTACCGCCTGGTTCCGGCAGCTGAGAAACACGGGGCGAGACCGCACTTTCCACCCGGGCTCTGGGGACGCCACAGAGCGAGGGCGCTACCCTCGGAAGGGCGCGTGGCCCTCGGGTGGGGGGTGTCGTTGACCGGTGGGCGCGTGGCCCTCGGGTGGGGTGGGGGTGTCGCGGAGCGGTGGGCGCGTGGCGTGGACTCGAGCGCGTGCGACCCTCAGGTGGGGTGGGCGCGTGGCCCTCGGGTGGGGTGGGGGTGTCGCGGAGCGGTGGGCGCGTGGCGTGGACTCGAGCGCGTGCGACCCTCGGGTGGGGGGTGTCGCGGAGCGGTGGGCGCGTGGCGTGGACTCCAGCGCGTGCGACCCTCGGGTGGGGTGGGGGGTGTCGTTGAGCGGTGGGCGCGTGCGACCCTCGGGTGGGGTGGGGGTATCGTTGAGCGGTGGGCGCGTGGCCCTCGGGTGGGGAGTGTCGCGGAGCGGTGGGCGCGTGGCGTGGACTCGAGCGCGTGCGACCCTCGGGTGGGGGGTGTCGCGGAGCGGTGGGCGCGTGGCGTGGACTCGAGCGCGTGCGACCCTCGGGTGGGGGGTGTCGCGGAGCGGTGGGCGCGTGGCCCTCGGGTGGGGGGTGTCGCGGAGCGGTGGGCGCGTGGCCCTCGGGTGGGGGGTGTCGCGGAGCGGTGGGCGCGTGGCGTGGACTCGAGCGCGTGCGACCCTCGGGTGGGGTGGGGGGTGTCGTTGAGCGGTGGGCGCGTGGCGTGGACTCGAGCGCGTGCGACCCTCAGGTGGGGTGGGCGCGTGGCCCTCGGGTGGGGTGGGGGGTGTCGCGGAGCGGTGGGCGCGTGGCGTGGACTCGAGCGCGTGCGACCCTCGGGTGGGGGGTGTCGCGGAGCGGTGGGCGCGTGGCGTGGACTCCAGCGCGTGCGACCCTCGGGTGGGGTGGGGGGTGTCGTTGAGCGGTGGGCGCGTGCGACCCTCGGGTGGGGTGGGGGTATCGTTGAGCGGTGGGCGCGTGGCCCTCGGGTGGGGGGGTGTCGCGGAGCGGCGGGCGCGTGGCGTGGACTCCAGCGCGTGCGACCCTCGGGTGGGGTGGGGGTGTCGTTGAGCGGTGGGCGCGTGGCGTGGACTCGAGCGCGTGCGACCCTCGGGTGGGGGGTGTCGCGGAGCGGTGGGCGCGTGGCCCTCGGGTGGGGGGGTGTCGCGGAGCGGTGGGCGCGTGGCCCTCGGGTGGGGGGTGTCGCGGAGCGGCGGGCGCGTGGCGTGGACTCGAGCGCGTGCGACCCTCAGGTGGGGTGGGGGGGGTGTCGTTGAGCGGTGGGCGCGTGGCGTGGACTCGAGCGCGTGCGACCCTCAGGTGGGGTGGGGGGGTGTCGTTGAGCGGTGGGCGCGTGGCCCTCGGGTGGGGGGTGTCGCGGAGCGGTGGGCGCGTGGCCCTCGGGTGGGGGGGTGTCGCGGAGCGGTGGGCGCGTGGCCCTCGGGTGGGGGGGTGTCGCGGAGCGGTGGGCGCGTGGCGTGGACTCGAGCGCGTGCGACCCTCGGGTGGGGTGGGGGGTGTCGTTGAGCGGTGGGCGCGTGGCGTGGACTCGAGCGCGTGCGACCCTCAGGTGGGGTGGGCGCGTGGCCCTCGGGTGGGGTGGGGGGTGTCGCGGAGCGGTGGGCGCGTGGCGTGGACTCGAGCGCGTGCGACCCTCGGGTGGGGGGTGTCGCGGAGCGGTGGGCGCGTGGCGTGGACTCCAGCGCGTGCGACCCTCGGGTGGGGTGGGGGGTGTCGTTGAGCGGTGGGCGCGTGCGACCCTCGGGTGGGGTGGGGGTATCGTTGAGCGGTGGGCGCGTGGCCCTCGGGTGGGGGGTGTCGCGGAGCGGCGGGCGCGTGGCGTGGACTCCAGCGCGTGCGACCCTCGGGTGGGGTGGGGGTGTCGTTGAGCGGTGGGCGCGTGGCGTGGACTCGAGCGCGTGCGACCCTCGGGTGGGGGGGTGTCGCGGAGCGGTGGGCGCGTGGCCCTCGGGTGGGGGGTGTCGCGGAGCGGTGGGCGCGTGGCCCTCGGGTGGGGGGTGTCGCGGAGCGGCGGGCGCGTGGCGTGGACTCGAGCGCGTGCGACCCTCAGGTGGGGTGGGGGGGGTGTCGTTGAGCGGTGGGCGCGTGGCGTGGACTCGAGCGCGTGCGACCCTCAGGTGGGGTGGGGGGGGTGTCGTTGAGCGGTGGGCGCGTGGCCCTCGGGTGGGGGGTGTCGCGGAGCGGTGGGCGCGTGGCCCTCGGGTGGGGGGTGTCGCGGAGCGGTGGGCGCGTGGCCCTCGGGTGGGGGGTGTCGCGGAGCGGCGGGCGCGTGGCGTGGACTCGAGCGCGTGCGACCCTCGGGTGGGCGCGAAGACAAGCGAGCCCTGGGTCCCATCGACAGCGTCGAAGTTAACGCAGCACTCCATAGAGAAAGAAAGCCATGCGGTGACCCTCGGGGAAAGCTCTGTCCCTTTCTAAATAGTGTTTTCCCTCTTTGGTAGCGGGCCATACAGATTTGGCTGCTTATTGTGGGGGGGAGGGGTTGCCATGGCGACCACGACATGGGACCGGCTACTGCTCCTCTCTGTGCTGTTCCGTTACTCGGCGGGAGCCAAACTCAACGTCCCCAAGATCCTGCTGCCTTACTCAGCCACCGTGAGAGTCAGCTTCACCCTGGAGGCCGACGAAGGGTGCTATGGATGGTGAGCTGACCTACATCTGTCGGGAGAGAGGCCGCGGCCTTGTGTAGTCGGACAAAGATCTGGTATCTTAGCTCACTTCAAAGAGTGCGCAAAACTTTGACGAGAATGTTGTCAGGCCTCCAGCGACTTGGTTACAGGGAGCGATTGGGCTAGAACTTTATTCCGTGGAGAGTAGGAGAACTTGTAGAGGTGGACTTGCATCATGAAGGCAGAGAGAGAGTGAATACACACAGTCTTTTCCCCAGGGTTGGGAATTAAGATCTACAGGGCATGGGTTGAAGATGATAGGGGAGAGGTTTAATGGGAACCTCAAGGGCAACTTTTTCACCCAGAGAGTGGTCAGCTTATAGAATGAGCTGCCGAAGGAAGTGGTCTAGAAAGCTACATTAATAACGTACAAAAACATTTGGACAACTACGCGGATAGGAAAGGTTTAGAGGGATACAGGCAAATGGGACTAGTTTGATGAGCCTGGACTAACCGGGGTAAAGAACTTGTTTCTGTACTGTTTGACTCTTGACACTTCAGATGTGCAGCTACCTGAGATAAACAATCATTCTGACTCTGGAGTAATCCCGAAGGATCCAGAAAATTGAAGATACTTTGTAAAGAAAGAGGGCGATAGAACATTTTAGAATATAGGCTAGTTTGCCTAAATTCTGACATTGTGAAAATGCCAGATCTACTTTGCAGAAATAACCACAGGGCAAAGAAGGCCAAAACATAAGCAATCAAGATTAGTCAATATGATACTAAGAGATACTATGTCATGTTTGACAAATTTGCTAGAGTTCAGAAATACAGTGGGTAAAGAGTAGATGTAGTGTATTTGAAGGATTAAGATTACCTTTTTAATGTGACAAATAAAGCTAATGTTTAATAGAGCTCACCTTTCCAGAAGATATTCAGTTAGGTGCCATATACATGACAAATGCACAAGATAAGGGGCACAGGGTAGGGGTAATGCACTGGCCTTGATAGCAGAGTAGTTAACTGATAGAAAATGCTGGGTAGAGAGAGATAAATGAACTATTTTCATACTGGCAATGGGAAATTAGTGGGATGACAACAAACAAGATGCTGGAGCAACTCAGCAGATGAGGCACCCACTGTGGAGGATATAGACATCACTGTTTTATTTCGAGACTCTTCAGCTGCTCCGATGAAAGGTCTTGACAGGAAATGTCAAGTGTCCATTTCCTACTGCAGATGTTGCCTGACCCTCTGAATTCTCCCGGCACCTTGTTTGTTAATTTCAGATTCTAGGATCTCTAATGTACAGAAATAAATGTTGATTACTTGGGTTAAAAGGCTAAGTGTTGTCGACAAACATGTTGAGGTAAGTGGAAAGTTTTGAGCAGGGCACAAAATGAGAGGTCATAAGCTGTCAAATAGAGTAAAATATTGAAAATGTGAGGTTATTTTCTTTCAGTTATTTCCTCGAGTTGTGTGTGATGTTTAACATCACTATACCATGGATTCAATATTTTCCCTAGAGGCAAAGAACTTGCTTAAGATTATTCAGGTGCAGGGTTGAGAACTTTTAACCTTTTAAGAATTCCAACTTCCCAGTAATTAAATTCCAACCCTGGAGATGGCTTTCCAACTTCTGGATCTGTTATTACAGCTGCGAAGCGCAACAAACAGTTTGAGGTCACTGTCTACCCTGCAGGGATGTTGATCTTCCAGACCTACAAACAGTTTCTACCCCCTAAGGCCCACCTGCCTTGCCTCACCATTTTACTAGCTTGCTAACAGTTCTAAGGAATCTCTAACTCTATATTAATTTTGAATTTTTGAATCTATTTTAATAATTCATCCGTCTCACAACATGAGGGAGTAAAATTTTTTGTGTTAAGACTCCATCACAATGTACAGACATGTGAATTTATAAGTCTAATGGTTTGAAGAAAGAAGTTGTCCCATAGCCTGTTAGTCCTGGCTTTAATACTGCAGTACCATTTGCCAGACAGAAGCAGCTGAAACAGTTTATGGTGGGAGTGACTGGTGTCTCCGATGATCTTCCAGGCCTTCTTTACGCACCTGCTGCTGTAAACGTCCTCGGTGGAGGGAAGTTCACATCCACAGATGCACTGGGCTGTCCGTACCACTCTCTGTAGTGCCCAGCGATCAAGGTTGGTGCAGTTCCCGTACCAGGCGGTGACACAGTCAGTCAGGATGCTCTCAGTGGTGCCCCTGTAGAAGGTCTTGAGGATTTGGGGGCTCATGCCAAACTCCTTCAGTCACCTGAGTTGAAAGAGGCGCTGCAGTGCTTTTCCCCCCACATAGCCAGTGTGTACAATCCGGGTGACATCTTCAGTGGTGTGTATACTGAGGAACTTGAAACTACTCACCCTCTCAAGTGCAGTCCCATTGATGTTGAGCAATGCCTGTGATGTCATTCAGCAGAAGTAGGGTTGAAGGGGAAAAATAAATTGACCATGATTGAATGGTGGAGCAGATTCAATGGGCCAAAAGACCTAATCCTGCTTATACTGTATGTCTTATGATCTAAGTGGATAGAGAGCACTCACAGTACAGGAGGGTGTATCTATAGGCAAGTGGTATATGAAAGACGCTGGTAGGATTCGGCTCCCTCAGTGGTGGGCCTAGGTACCAGGGATCCGCAGATAAGGTACTAAGGCACGAGTCCAGTCCAATCTTATGGGGGTTCAAGTCCAGATCCAATTCTAAGTGCATGTATAGTGCACTGAAACAGACCCTTCAGCTCATCGGCTCCATTCTGACTATTAAGCACACACTTAGACGAATACTACACCAATGTAATTTTATTTTTCCCACATCACCATCAACTCCCTCTAGATCAGGGGTTCCCAATCTGGAGTCCATGGACCCCTTGGTTAATATTAGGGGTCTATGGACCCCAGCTCTAGATTCTACTATTCACTTCTTCGTTAGAAGCTATTTTATTTATTCAATGGAGTTACAGCTTCTTCCCTCAGGCTGCTCCCCCTGAATTCTCATCACTAGAACAGCAAGTTGTTCACTGTTTTCCCCTGCTGCACACTACGTGCATTTTGTATTTTATTAACTTATTTAAGGTAATACTATTTTATGTCCTGTCTGTGATATATCTTTTGAGAGTGCACTATGGTCCAGAGGAATGTTGTTTCCTTTGGCTGTACTGTATATATGTACTGTACAGTCGGATGACAACCTGAACTTCATTTACAGTGACCATTTAAACAGTCAACCCCATGTCTGATATGTGGGTGGAAACTTGCACACCAGGGAAATCCCACACAGTCACAAGGAGGAAGGGCCAACTCCAAACATACAGCTCTAGAGGTTTGTTGTGAGGCAGCAGCTGCCCTGGCTGTGCCACTGTAGCATCCCATGATCTGTCCTGATGTGGCACTGGAATAGAGCTCTAGCAAGCATAGTCAGGTCACTTTATAACAATGGGGTACAACAGTAGTTGGCATAGGTCTGTCTTACTATGACTCTAGTGTACTACACTGTCAGGTGTAGATATATCATCATATAACATTGTTACTTTGCTGGATTAACATAGATTTCTCAATGGGATTAACTGGAATTAAAAGATCTCTTTCAAAGAGTTGATCCAGGCATGAAGAGCTGTGGGATTCTTTCAATTACTATCCTCATCACAGTCTCCGCCTTGCAATTCACTCTTGTTTAGGAGCGTCTCTTGTACACTAGTATGAAATACAGCAATTATTGAGAGTGTACAGGAAATGTGTTCAGCTCTCTGATGCAGAAATACATATCTTCTAAGCCAGCTGTTTAATAAGCACATTTATGTGTTTTTCTGAAAAGCTTGGACGAGAAACAATTTATTAACTTCAGAAGTGGCTTGGTTAATAAATTTGGCCCTTTTTGCATTTTTCCAGTTGGGGTCCCAAGGTAGTCTGCTACTCCTCCCCAATCCTCTCCTGCTACTTTAGACAATAGACAATAGGTGCAGAAGTAGACCATTCGGCCCTTTGAGCCTGCACCGCCATTTTGAGATCATGGCTGATCAATTCCTATCAATACCCAGTTCCTGCCTTGTCCCCATATCCCTTGATTCCCCTATCCATAAGATACCTATCTAGCTCCTTCTTGAAAGCATCCAGAGAATTGGCCTCCACTACCTTCTGAGGCAGTGCATTCCAGACCCCCACAACTCTCTGGGAGAAGAAGTTTTTCCTTAACTCTGTCCTAAATGACCTACCCCTTATTCTCAAACCATGCCCTCTGGTACTGGACTCTCCCAGCATCTGGAACATATTTCCTGCCTCTATCTTGTCCAATCCCTTAATAATCTTATATGTTTCAATCAGATCCTCTCTCAATCTCCTTAATTCCAGCGTGTACAAGCCCAGTCTCTCTAACCTCTCTGCGTAAGACAGTCCAGACATCCCAGGAATTAACCTCGTGAATCTACGCTGCACTTCCTCTACAGCCAGGATGTCCTTCCTTAACCCTGGAGACCAAAACTGTACACAATACTCCAGGTGTGGTCTCACCAGGGCTCTGTACAAATGCAAGAGGATTTCCTTGCTCTTGTACTCAATTCCCTTTGTAATAAAGGCCAACATTCCATTAGCCTTCTTCACTGCCTGCTGCACTTGCTCATTCACCTTCAGTGACTGATGAACAAGGACTCCGAGATCTCTTTGTATTACTCCCTTACCCAACTCTATACCGTTCAGATAATAATCTGCCTTCCTGTTCTTACTCCCAAAGTGGATAACCTCACACTTATTCACATTAAACACCATCTGCCAAGTATCTGCCCACTCACCCAGCCTATCCAAGTCACCCTGAATTCTACTAACATCCTCATCACATGTCACACTGCCACCCAGCTTAGTATCATCAGCAAATTTGCTGATGTTATTTTCTATGCCTTCATCCAAATCGTTAACGTAAATGGTAAACAGCTGTGGTCCCAATACCGAGCCCTGTGGCACCCCACTAGTCGCCACCTGCCATTCCGAGAAACACTTTACTTGACATTTAATCATACAAATTGTTTAAACCTTCTTGTCTTATCCCTGACCTCTCACAAGGCAGTGGGGTAATAATGCCAGTCACCTGTAGTGCCTGCATTCGACATGGTAGGGAGAGCCAAGTTTTCTCAAAAGAACATTATTGAATTATCAGAATCAGGTTTATTATCACCAGCATGTGTTGTGAAATTTCTTAACTTAGCAGCAGCAGTTTAATACAATACATAATATAGAAAAAGAATAAATAATAATAATAAATTAGTAAATCAATTGCAATATATGTATATTGAATAGATTAAAAATTGTGCAAAACACAGAAATAATTTATATTAAAAAAGTGAGGTAATGTCAGGGGTTCAATGTCCATTTAGGAATTGGATGGCAGAGGGGAAGAAGCTGTTTCTGAATTGCTGATTATGTGCCTTCAGGCTTCTGTACCTCCTCCCTGATGGTAGCAGTGAGAAAAGGGCATACCCTGGGTGCTGGAGATTCTTAATAATGGATGCTGCCTTTCTGAGACACCGCTCCTTGAAGATGTTCTGGGTACTTTGTAAGCTAGTACCCAAGATGGAGCCAACTAAATTTACAACCCTCTGCGGCTTCTTCCAGTCCTGTGCAGTAGCCCCCCCCGCCCCACATACCAGTCAGTGTTGCAGCCTGTCAGAATGCTCTCCTCGGTACACCTATAGAGGTTTTTGAGTGTATTTGTTGACATGCCAAATCTCTTCAAACTCCTAATGAAGTATAGTCATTATCTTGCCTTCTTTATAACTGCATCGATATGTTGGGACCAGGTTAGGTCCTTAGAGATCTTGACACCCAGGAACTTGAAACTGCTCACTCTCCACTTCACCACACCACTAATTGGCTTATTTCACTCCTATATGCCCTCGCGTCATCATCTGAGATTCTACCAACAATGGTTGTATCATCAGCAAATTTATAGATGGCATTTGCGCTATGCCTAGTCACACAGTCATGGGTATAGAGAGAGTAGAGCAGTGGGCTAAGCACACACCCCTGAGATGCATGAGTGTTGGTCATCAAAGAGGAGGAAATGTTATCACCAATCTGCACAGATTGTGGTCTTCCAGTTAGGAAGTCAAGGATCCAATTGCATTGGGAGGTACAGTGCCCAGGTTCTGCAACTTCTCAATCAGGATTGTGGGAATGATGGTATTAAACGCTGAGCTATTTCAAATGCTGTTTGAATGGAATTCTAAATCATCAAGATCCATAAAGTAAATTGTTCATACCATTATAGTTTGAGAGTGATTGTATTTTAGGTAATGCACAAACTGGGGTGGAAATAACATGTATAGGATGAATTACATTTAAGGGATAGAGGCTGAGCAGTGAGTGAGTACAACGTCAGGAAAAATTATTTTTGGGGAAACAAAGTTCAGCTTAAGGTGAAGCAGAAAGATCTGAGATGCTTGAAAACAACCGTACTATTGCTTGATCTGATACTAGAGACTGGGAAAGAAATTGAGTATTTACTAATAAAAATGATCAGTAAAGTCAATAATGGGAGTGTCATGTGCTTGTAAAGTATTATGTTGTAGATATGCTTTAAATTTTATGCGCCATTGAATGATATGCCACACATTTAATTATGTCTTGTTATATGATTGAATCTTGAATGTGGATATACATTTTACTTATAAAATTTTTAAGCTTCTGTTAAATGTAGCAATTGGAATTTGGAAATTAATTAAAATTATTATAATACAAATGTTAATGTTAATCTATTACAACATAATTAACTTTTAAGTCATTTAACAGGCCTTACTTTGAAATATAGTGTATAATTCAGCATACTAATGGATATCTGCTACATACAAATGAGTGTGTAGACTAGCAGAATGGATTGGGATGGATTTGCCAACTGCTGCTGGGCTGCAAACATCTTCCACCAGATGGGAGCGAGGCACTTCTTCCATTCTTCACCTTCCACTCATCACCCAAGCTCTTCAGCCATAACAATTGGAGGCTGTGTTATGCTGAGCATTGAGCAGACTGACTCACTCACTGAGCCAGTAACACCAGCTGATGGCCTCTTCTCTCTCGTCACAGCTGTTTTGTGTTGCTCTCCCACACACTTTTTGTTAATTTCCAATTTATGAACACTTCAAGTTGCAAACAATTCTAAGGTATGGAGCCCTGTCATAACCTGTGTATTGTGACTGTTTTTACACACAGCAAGCTTCCAGGAGAATCCAAGAGAATCTCACTCTTGTGACACAATATTTTATACTTCGACACAAAGATAAATGATTATTTAGATCACCTACTTTAAATATAGCCATGTAAATTCACAGAATCACTTATAGTGTTAGCACATCCCAGCTAGCAGAACCCCTTTGGGTAGTTAATATTGGTGTTTGTTCCAAAAGCCTCAATATAAACTCCAGACACCCAAAATATAAGTTAGCTCCATGAGTGATGAAAACAGATCTATCCTGAATTGTGCCTTAACAATGTGTTAATAGCATGAGCGTTCATTGACTGAATTTTCAGAAGGCTTTGGACAAGGTGCCACACATGAGGCTGCTTAACAAGCACACATGATATTACAGGAAAAATACTTCATGAATTGGGCATTGGCTGATTGGCAGGAGCCAAGGAGTGGGAATAAAGGGAGTCTTTTTTGATTGGCTGCCTGTGACTAGTGGCTTTCCACAGGAGTGTGTTGGGACACTTCTTTTTATGTTACATGTCAATGATTGGATGATGGAGTTGATGACTTTGTGGCCAAGATTGCAGGTAATATGAAGATGAGTGGAGGGGCAGATAATGCTGAAGAAGCAGAAAGGCTGCAGAAGGACTTGGTTAGGAGAATGGGCGAAGTAGTGATATACAGTGTCAGGAAGTGTATGGTTATGCACTTAGGTAGAATAAATAAAAGCGTAGTAAACACAAAGTACACTGCAGATGCTGTGGTCAAATCAACACGTACAAACAAGCTGGATGACCTCAGCAAGTCAGGCAGTATCAGTTGAAATGAGTAGTCAATGTTTCGGGCTGAGACCCTTAGTCAGGACTGAAGAAGGAGGGGGGAGGGTGGAAGGTGCCAGGTGAAAAACCAATCAGATCAAGGGGTGGGGGAGGGGACAGACTGGAGAGGTGAAGAAGGAATGTAAGGGGAAAGCACTATGGGTAGTAGAAGAAGGCAGATTCATGAGAGAGGTGATAGGCAGCTAGAAGAGGAGGCAGAGTGAAAGTGGGATGGTGGAAAGGAGAGAGGGAATTACAGGAAGTTGGAGAATTCGATGTTCATACCAAGGGGCTGGAGACTACCCAGACGGTATATGAGGTGTTGCTCCTCCAACCTGAGTTTGGCCTCATCATGGCAGTAGAGGAGGCCATGTATGGACATATCCGAATGGGAATGTGAAGCTGAGTTGAAGCGGGTGGCAACTGGGAGATCCTGTCAGTTGTGGCGGACAGAGCGGAGGTGCTCGACGAAGCGGTCCCCCAATCAGCGTCGGGTCTCGCCGATGTAGAGGGGGCCGCACTGGGAGCACCAATTGCAATAGATTACCCCAACAGACTCACAAGTGAAATGTTGCCTCACCTGGAAGGACTGTTTGGGGCCCTGAATGGTGGTAAGAGAGGAGGTGTAGGGACAGGTGTAGCACTTACGCTTGCAGGGATAAATACCAGGTGGGAGGGATGTGTGGACCAGGCAGTCGCAGAGGGAACGATCCCTGCGTAAAGCAGAGAGGGAAAGATGTGCTTAGTGGTGGGGTCCTGTTGAAGGTGGCGGAAGTTGCGGAGGATAATGTGCTGGATCCAGAGGCTGGTGGGGTGGTAGGTGAGGACAAGGGGAACACAATCCCCTGTTGTGGTAAAATAAAAGCATAGGCTATTTTCTAAATGGAGAGAAAATTGAAAAATCTGAGGTACAAAGGGACTTGGGAGTCCTCGTGCAGGATTTCCTAAAGGTTAATTTGCAGGTTGAGTCTGTGGTGAGGAAGGCAAATGTAATGTTAGCATTCATTTCAAGAGGACTAGAATATAAAAGCAAGATGTGTTACGTGGAGCCAGCAATAATAGATGTGGAACGGAGTCAGGGAATTGCAAAACAACTTAGTTTATTAACAGTCAAGCAGAAACATAGAAAATTAAACAAGCAACTAACTTAAAATGAAGTTAACGGTGCTATGTGTCTATAGCTCCCAAACGGTTAAACTTAGAAACAATTCTTAGCAGAGTCTTACTGGAGCACAGTCTCAGAATGTCAGTTCAGAAAGTTTCAAGGATTCACAGGGTAATTGAGAGGAAAGACTTACAGTTTCAAAGTGTAGCGAAGAGATGATCTTGAAGACGGAGATTCAAAATACAGCAATGAAGCAAGTCTCACAGAGATACGCCAGAAACGGCCACCTTACCTTTCCGAAGGCAATTCGGCAGACACGTAGTACCTCTCGAATGCTGATCTCACAAAACGATCACCGTACCTTTACAGTGGAAGCGAGTTCAGGATGCAGTCTGTTTTGAAAAGTCTACAAAGTGTCCACAAAAAGTGAGAATTTCATCACGTAATTTACAGAAGTCCCTTTTCCAGGACTGGTCACCACTCACCCGAGACTTTGCAGGGGTCACCAAAGTGGGTGCCAAAAGTCCATGTTTCGATTATGAAATGCGTCACCTCCGAAATGCACAGCGTTATCAACTACCCACTCTCTTTTGGGTTTGATTGAAGCTTGCACTAAGGACTCTGCTGTCCAACCACAATGACTCTCCACCAAAGTGTGTCTCTCTGGAGCAATCTCACTGCTCCTTTTATACTCTTGGGGTAGGTCCTCGTGTGACACTCCCAGAAACAAAGTCACAGATTCCCAGTACATATGTCACATACCATCCCAGGAATTGAAACTGGAGTTCATAACAGATGTAATATTGAGGCTTTATAAAGCACTGGTGAGGCCTTTCTTGGAGTACTGTGAGCAGTTTTGGGCCCTTATCTGAGAAAGGATATGCAGTCATTGGAGAGGGTTCAAAGGAAGATTCACGAAAATGATTCCGAGATTGAAAGGCTTATCATATGAGAAGCGTTTGATAGCTCTGGGCATGTAATCAATCACTGAAATTTAGAAGAATGTGGGGAGGGGAATTCTCATTAAAACCTATCAAATGTTGAAAAGCCTTGATAGAGTGTGTTTCCTATGGTGAGAGAGTCAAGACCAGAGGACATCCTCTCAAAATAGAGGGACACCTACTTACAGTGAAGATGAGGAATTTCTTTAGCCAGAAAGTGATGAATCTTTGGAATTCGTTGCCACAGCAGCTGTGGAGGCTAAGTCATTGGGTATATTTAAGGCAGAGATTGGTAGATTCTTGATTAGTTGGTCATGAAAGGTTATGGAAGAAGGCAGGAGATCGGAACTGAGAGAAAATTGGATCAACCATGATGAAATGGTGGAGCAGACTTGATGAACCAAATGGCCTAATTCTGCTCCAATATCTTATGATCTTATTGTCTTCCTTTTTGTAGTTTTAATGGGACAGAACCCAATGATTGACCATAAAGTACCAGTTGGAAGTTGAATTATGTACAGGTTTTATTTCCTGAAGACTGGTCTTCATTTTAGTTAATCCATAATGTCACAACACCAGATTGATCCCTAATACTGGGAACAGTCAGTATTGAGAAAAAGAACAAGTCCAAATAGGTATCACACACATGAGAAAATTGCAGATGATGGAAATCCAAAGCAATACATGCAAAATAATGGAGGAACTCAGCAGGCCAGACAGCAGTAAGTGGGCTCTTTTCCATAGATACTGCTTGGCCTGCTGATTTCCTCCAGTATTTTGTGTGTGTGTTCCAGATATGTATATTGTCCTCAAGTTTATTAGAGTTGGCATGTTAATAAAGTAAATTCATGTAACTCAGATTTAATCTACAATGTTTGTTATAAGTGAGGTGATAAATTCTGAATCTGACTGAAGCTTACATTGTATGAATATGAGGTTGTCACACGTGTAAAATAAATACGGTGAACAATAGTGTGTTCATACTAGTCAAATAACTGAATAGTTCTTTTTCATGGCAGGTTTTCAACACGACCAGATATAGCAACTGTTGAACCTGTGTATCAGAATGATACTGACTGTTCCAATACTGCAGTGATATCTGCCCGTTCAACACAGCCTACTCGCCTCACCAGCATAATTATAGCAGAGGAAACAGGTAAATATCAAGTGATTAATATAATTATTTTATAGGATAGACGCAACTACAGTGGATTCTGGTTAATTGAGACACATCGGAACCAATACATTTTGGCTCAATTAATCAGCTACTCCTATTAGGTGAAGTTCATAGAAATAGTTAAAATGGTATGAAAAAGACAAACTGCCATTTAACTGAGTAACAAATGATGTAATTAATGAAATACAGAATAAATTAGAACACTACCAAAACTATTACAGCATTATAAAACTGTGTTTCTAATAGTTATCAATGGAGGAATTCATTCAGTTTACACTGACATGTTCTTTTGACTGTAAATGAACAAAATCAGTGCAGACACCTAGTGCAAGTAGTGGACTGCCTTTAAATAGTGCTTTTGATGATTGCATCCTCCAAATCTTAATTTTCATTGTAACATTCAAGATTATTGTCAATACCTTCAAATTCTTCGTAGTTACTAACTTGAGGTAGTGAAATTGTTTCATTTTCTCTCTGGCTGTTTCTGCTATCTCCGAGCTTGAATGCTTGAAACCACAGTTTTGAATTGCCTTACTATTTATTTACCTACTATTGGTGACAAAAATCATTGCTTTTTGAACACAAGCATCCAAGTGATGCTGTTTAAAACTGTTTGCTCTAAGCACAGTGTATTGTCTAATAGCTACACGACATGCACGCTACTTACGCAAGTTAGAAAATGTTCAACAGCAGTATCCTGTCCCAATTAAGTGAGTGTCCCAAATAAACAAATGAAATACCCGCTATTTTCTCGATTTGTTTTTGTTCTTTAAGAGTTGTCCCAAGTAAGCGGTTGCCCTGATTAACCGATGGCCCTATTAACTGGAATCCACTGTACTAATTTGGTATTGAATAAATGACAGAGTGGACATTTGATATTCCTCAATTAGATCTCTCAAAATAGCTTATCCCTCATGATTCAGAACAACTTACTTCTACTACCCACAATTCTATAGATTCTGAGTTAGCTGCAATATGAGACTCGTACATCCTGCCATTAATAGGGCAGGAGGTACCTGATAAGATGGATGGGTGGTAGTCTTTCCACCATTTTTGTTGGGCTTTTGAAAAATGTATTCAAGTTCTCAATGCCATTCTGTGCTTCTCAGTTTTAAGTAATCATGGGTCAGTGGTCCTCATGAGTCAGCAGAGATGGTAACTATTTTGAAGTAAGGTTTGAGGATTTTCCTGAACTGTTTCATTTTTCTATATAGTGATCTCTTGCATTTTAAGTGTTTTTGGCGGAGACCCCGGCTGACCAATGTAACAGTGTATTAAGCATTGGGCAATGCCACAACTATGCCTTGATATAGCGGATGATTGCGGGCCAAATCTCAAATACCAATGAATCAGTACAGGAAGGTGCTAGAGAGCCTTGAGGAATGTTGTCATTCTAAGCAGAAAAGCTGGTCATTGACCTTAGGAAGTGGGTCAGCACACATGCTCCTGTTAACATCAACAGTGCTGAGGTTGAGAGGATGAAAGATTCAAATTCTTAGGAGTGAACTTCACCAATAGCCCGTCCTGTTCCAACCATGTCAATACCATAGCCAATAAAGCACACTAGCATCTACTTCCATTGAAGGCTAAAAGAAATTTGGCATGTCCCTGTCGACCCTTACAAATTTTTATCAATGCAGCATAGAAGGTATCTTATCCAACTACACTATGGCTTGATATGGTAACTGTTCTGCTTGTGACCACGAGAAAGAGAGTTGTGGACACAACTCAGCACGTCACAGAAACCTCCTCTCCATGAACTCTGTCTGCAATCCTCGCTGCTTCAGAACAGCCAGCATAATCAAAGACCTCACCCACTGTAGACATTCTGTCTTCTCTCTCCTCCCATTGGGCCGAAGTTACAAAAGCTCAGAAACACATACTGCTTAAGATCAAGGGCAGCAATTATCCCACTGTTGTAAGACTATTGAACGGTCCCAAACAGTCCCAAATGGACTCAATTGATATAGTCTTGCACTTTATTGTTTACCTGAGCTGTACTTTCTCTGTAACTTTAACACTTTATTCTGAATTCTGTTATTGTTTTTCCTTGTACTATTTTAATATCCTCTTGTAATGAAATGATCTGTATGCAAAACAAAGTTTTTCATTATACCTCACTATATGTGACAATAATAAACCAATTCATCAAAACTCTGGATTATTTGGATTATTTTTCATCTCTCATAATGTAACAGATCCCAATTTCTAGACCAGGAGCGTTGCCAAGAGGTGTGCTTGTCTTGCTGGCAAAACATAATTGTTATGACAATACAGTGCTCCAAATATTTTGTCAGTAGGAAGACTCTGTCAGAGCTAACTTTCTGTTCTTTTTTTTAATTGCCATGTGGAAGGATTACATCTTTTCTGATTCTGACTTGGATATTGCCCAGGTGGATCAATTTTCTCCACCTGGGATACAGACCAAGGCTTTTTCAGTGTTGAAAAAGAAGTCTTTCTTCATCATATCTGTAGCTTCCAAGTTTGGAATTAAAAAGTTCAAAGTTCAAATTGGGTGTTGGTCCTTTTTATAAGTTGGGTTCTTTTCAGCTTCTTGTTTTGTGGCTGCCTGTGAGCAGACGAATCTCAAGGTTAGATAATTTATAAATAGACTACTTTGATAATAAATGTACTTTGAACTTTAAACACATACAAACTGTGATAGTTTAATGGAATGTTCTGCTATTATATGTAATGGATTAATGCATCGTCAAGGCCCTGTGTGCTTCAAGATCTCCAGTGAGAGGCACAATAGGAATAATCAAATTATTGAAAAGGAAATGTAAGTTGTCCACTTAGGACACGCCCTCTTCTCATTACTACCATCAGGGAGGAGATACATACACTCAGACATTTTAAAAACAGCTTATTCCCCTCCAATTTCTGATCGGTTCATAAACCCATGAACACTACCTCATTATTTTGCTCTCTTTTTGCACTTTTTTAATACATTTATTGTAAGTGATGATGATGATGTCGACTCAGGCCTGAGAGGCCAGCGGTGGGCATTTTCATGCCTTACAAGGCGCAGAACGAAAGACTGTGTGGCACGCCACTCCTCTCACAGACATTTCGCAGTATTTTTATTTTATTTTATGAGGTCGAGTTGTGAGCTCAACACTCAACCCGGCACGGATGGAAAGCATACTCAGGAACAGCCCGACTGGATTCGAACCCAGGAGCCTCCGTTCTGGAATCCGGTGCTGATGTCACTGCGCCACCAGCCAACCTAATATAGTTACAGTAATTTATAGTAATTCTTATTTGTATTCCACTGGGCTGTGCAAGATTAAATTGAACTGAAACTGAATGTTCGTGGACTGTCTCAATGACTTTGTAGTTTGATATTTTATATTGTGTTTTTTTTTGCATTCTTTTTTTGCTATTTGCATGATTTGTTCATTTTTTTGCGTATTGCGAGTTTGATGTTTTCCTTTGAACGGGTTCCATGATTTTCTTTTTTTCGTAGATGTGTGTAGGAGAACAAATCTCAGAGTTGTATATTGCATACATTTTTTGACATACAGTATGTCAGTGATAATAAACCTAATTTTAATCCACTGTATACCTCTCAATTAGCAACAATACAACAGGTAATGTGGGCAGTATGTGTTTTGTGGTAAAAGGCTTTGCAGTTAGTTGTGTTTCCAACATTGCAGCACTGATTACACTTCAAACAACATTTCAGAGTGAAAGCATTTTGCAGTGCTCAAATCTGTGCAAGGTGGTTTATTGTGTCTTTGAATTGCTAGGAAAATGGGAAGCTCAATTTAAATGATGCTCTTTGCTATTTGTATTGTAATATAGTTAAATATTTCATGATGCTCATGTTTCTAATCTCCTGCAAACTCAACCTTACCTCTGTCAAAGAATTTGAATTTGAAATGCATTAAATGGTGCAGTTTGTTTTTTCACACATCGACTTCAGTTTTAAATAGCTTTTTACATGTTTATATCTGCCTTTCCCATACAATTGATTGTGGAGAAAATCATCTTTTGTTACAGTGACATGCTGCTTACAATTAATTTGTTGGGCTAATGTACACAAAAATTAAAATCCAAATTAAAATTCATACAGCATGTGATGTAGCTAGTTCAAGTTTAATTGTCATTCAACCATACACATTTAAACATCTAAACAAAACAGTGTTCTTCTGGGGCCAAGATGTAAAACACAGTCCACGTAGTTATACACAGCACATACACATACAGTCACAAAAGGTAGCCTAAAGATTAATGATACATGGGGTGTTGGCCTGGAGCCTCATTTCTGCAAGAACAAGTATGCAACAGTTCCTCATCTCATGCTGGTTCAGCTGCAGACTGACAGATGAAGGCAATCCAGTTTATCATCCTTGGAGCGAACAGTGGAGAGCAGCACTGATGGGAGAGCCAGCCTTCAGCCCTGCAAGGGTTCTGGCAGCCCCACACCTCCTCCCGTGCATGGCTGTAACAGGCAGCCAGGTGGCATGAAGGTCTGGATTCCCCAATAGCCAAGGCCACGCAGCTCCCATGACATCAATCTTACTGATGAACCTGATGTGCATTTAACATTTCTGTAGTAAGTGAATAATGCAGTAAATATATTGTTTGATTAAGCATTCTTGTTCATTTAAATAATTCAGTGCTGTTATATGTATGAAGTACATGAATGGCAAATGTCATCATATGACCTAGTCATACATGCAGGCATCGCTAAATGTAAAAAAGCTAAGTTAGACTCTCATTCCTGGTTCCGTCTTTTTCTTGCAATTCAAGTTGTGTTTTGGAGTTACAAAACATAACAGTGGCAATGAGCAAGTTTAAAACAAACCTGAGACAACTGCCTGCCTGTTGAAGTGTAGCGAGATGTTCAAGTTTTTAAAAAAAACTGCATAGCATGTGCTCTTTAGAAAAGAAGACAGGTGTGGTCGTTTTTTTTTAAAAGGCAAGAAATAGAAGAATTTATGCTTCATAAACAGTAAGTACTGTCTGATTTTTAAAAAAGAGCAGAAATAGCTGGTTACATCAGAAAGATTGACATTCCATTGCACAATGGACAACTGGCTCATGTATACTGAGCCAATTGAGCAGAATTTTGAAGCAAATTAAATTGCCAATGAAAAGTGAGTGCCAATTTTGCAGAGTGTTAGATTTAAAGACATACAGTTTGTTTAGATGCTTGATTGCTCCAAACAATCCAGCTGAAATAAACTTTGCTGATATTGTGAAAGTAATGCAGGAAGATTTAGAACTGAAACCATTGTTGGTTACAGAACATTTTAGGTTTCATAAGCAGAATCACAAAGAAGGGAAATCCATTTCAGCATACATGGCTGAATTGGAGAAGTTGGCTGAGCATTGCCAGTTCAGTAATAGGCTTAAAGATGAACTGAGAGATTGTTTAGTTTGTGGAATCTTACAAGAAAACATTCAGAAATGGCTCATAACTGAGGCACAACTTACAGCTATTTCAACTGCTCTTTTAAATGTATCCGTGGAAACAGCAGACAGATGCCATTGAGTTGTAGTGGGGAATGAAAGTTAGTGTGCATAAAATTGTAATATCTAAACAGTAACTGGCCTGCCGAACTATTTGTGTTATCACATACTGTACAACAAACCAATGTAGATTTAAAGGCCAAGCTTGCAGAAAATGCAACAAAGTAGGACACACAAAGAGCATGTCGGGCAGGCAAAAATAAATGGACTGCACAGGGAAGAGAAAAAGTCTAGTTGCAGTTTCAAAAAGAACACTAATATGCATGCTATTGATGAAAAATTGTATAATGATAGTGACACAGAACTAGGTGCCCTTGAGATTTACACTGTGAAAACTAACAATAGACAAGCAATGTAGCTTACACCAGATTAATTAAAATGGAATTTGACACTGGCTCAGCTGTTTTAGTCATTCCACAGAATGAGTTTGAACATAATCAACTAAGAACTTATACTGGAGAAAAGAAAACTCCTGTGGGAATGACATTTGTAACAGTGAAATACAACAACCAACAAGCCACATTACGCTTGTATATGGTAAATACAGGAGGGCCAGCATTGTGAGGCTATGATTGGCTGAGACAACTACAACTTGATTGGAGATGCATCCACCATTTGCATGCCATATACCCTGCAATAGAGTCAACTAAAAGTATATTACGAAAGACACTGATGCCACAACTGTCTCAATGAGGTACACCATGAACCACTGCCCAAGAGAGGGAAACAGATGTTGGTGCCATCCTCTGTGCCTCTGGTTCGAAAGCGTATTGGACCAAGAAAAGACCATGCTGCTCAGAGGGATAATGAAAGTGGCTACACCAGTTTTTGTAGGTAACATATCTGAGAAAACTTGATATGATAATCAGGCAGTTACTTGTGAAATGGGACTTGGTTTTAAGCTGGAAGAGAGTTCAAGGAGCTTCAGGAAAGTTGCAAACATTCAACTTTTGTAAGTATAAAGAGCAAGAATCTACATGTATTAAAGTTATTGCATGAACTTCAAGTGAGAGATGAAAAGCTGCTTGTTAAGTAAACGCAAAGATCAAAGCCCAGCTGGATGAATAGAAGGTCAAAAAGAAAGGAGTCAATGGGGATATGAAGACCGAGGATTTGTCAGATAATGTTGTGGATGAGACCAAGAGGAGAGATCAGATCTCAAAGGGAGCAATAGAAAGATTAATAAGAGAGTACTCCAGTGAAGTAAATGCACCTTCCTAAGATCAAGATGCACAAACTGGAAGAAAAAAGAGAAAATGAGAAGAAAGGGGTCCATTAACTCTCAGACCATTTCCTGTAGTCCTAGAGTCAATTCCCACGACCACCATGGAGGAGGACTCAGACCCTGAGATTGTTTCACAGCTACAGTTCCCTCCTGCCAACCAGAGTGATTCCCCCTAGTCAGGAAAGATATTACACAAATGAGATAATCTGCAGATGCTGGAATTTCAAGCAACACACACAAAATGCTGAGGAACTCAGCAGTGATATTCTGTCTGGGTAGCCTCCAATCTATTGGATGACATTTATTTCTCAAAGTTCTGGTAATTGCCCCCTCCCACCATTCCCCGTTCTCATTTCCCTCTCTCACCTTATCTCCTTACCCGCCCATCACTCAATCTGGTGCACCTCCTCCTTCCCTTTCTTCCATGACCTTGTGTCCTTTCCAGTCAGATTCCCCCTTTTCCAGCCCTTTATCTCTTTCACCAATAGACTTTCCAGCTCTTTGCTCCTCCCCTCCCCCTCTCCTGGTTTCACCTATCACCTACACACTTGTACTCGGTCCTCCCCTCTTGTACCTTCTTACTCCTCGTCTTTTTTTCTCCAGTCCTGATGAAGGGTGTCATCCCAAAACATCAACTGTTTAATGATAATTATAATAACAATAAGTACTTTATTGATCCTGAGTGAGAAATTATTTTGTTACAGCAGCAATATTTAAAAGCACACTTAGCAGTGTGCAGACTTACCTAATCATATACACAATAATGTACCAATGTGCAATGATAATGTACGAATAATAAAGCAGAGACTATTGTACTATGATGTGTCTTCTCCTTTTGCATAGAGATGAACTGTTGTATATGCTTATTGCATTTGGTAGGAAAGATTTCCTGTAACAATCCTTGTGACAGTGGAGCTGAATGAATCTGTTTGAAAAAGTGCTACTAATTTAGTAAGTCATGGCGAGGATGTGCCAGATTGTCCATAATGGATAACAGTTTGTTTAGTGACCTTCTTTCCACCACTAACTCAAAAGACTTTGGGTTGTATCCAAGGATGGATCCAGCCTTTTTGATTAGTTTTTTTAGACGTTTTGCATCACCAGCACTGATGCTGTTTCCTTAACATAAACCAGAAAAGAAGGCTGCACTCACTACAATAGACTGGTAAAAGATCTCCAACTCCTGCTGTACACATTAAAGGATCTCAGCTTCCTTAGAAAATAGAGTCTGCTCTTCCCCTTCTTGTAAACAGCCTTGGTGTTGGTTTTCCAGTCAAGTCCGTTGTTGAGGTGAACACCCAAGTATTTGTACTGCTCTACCACTGCAACCTCTTCTCTCAGAATGTATACAGGACTCGTCACAGTCCTTTTCCTCCTAAAATCAATCACCATCTCCCTGGTTTTGGCCACATTTAGGAGCAGGTGATTCCTCATGCACCACTGCACAAACTTGTCACCAATCCTCTGTATCCCATCTCCTGCCCATCTTTGATACATCCAACCACTGCAGAGTCATCAGAGAGCTTCTGCAAATGGTAAGACTCAGAGTTGTATTGAAAGTCTGAAATGTACAGTGTGAACAGAAACAGAGACAGGACTGACCCTTGTAGCACCCCAGTGCCACTCACCACCACCTCAGGCAGAGAACTACCCAGCCATGCAAACTGGGGTCTATCTGTCAGGTAGTCAGTAATCAAGGAGAAAGTGGATATGTCTACATCCATCCTTTGCAGCTTCTCGCTCAGAAGTAGTGGCTGGATTGTATTGAAGGCACTAGAGAAACCAAAAAGTGTGATTCTCCCAATACCACCAGTATCATCCAGGTGGGAGTGAGCTTGCTGCAACAGGTAAATGATGGTGAAGAAGTTTCCCCTAATGTTTCTTTTAAATTTTTTACCTTTTACCCTCAATCCATGACCTTTGGTTGTAGTCCCACCCAACCTCAGCAGAACAAGCCTTCATGCATTATTGTAGATTCTTTCCAGCTTTCAAATCAGTGGTATGGATAATAGCATGGTTTCTACGAAGGATTTTACCATTGCTCCTACAACTGCACAGTATAGCCTCGTGACTAGAACTTAAACATAAAAGAAATCTTCTGAATAGTTGAAGGCTGGTTTTCAGGGTAGATGAGCATTTCAGCTATCAGTGTAGAATCCTGATATAAAAAGTTCTGTAATGTTTACATACTAAGATAACTTTAAAGCACACTGTAGATAAATCCTGCCTTATAGCAATTCAGATCATGGAAATTCACCCTTAGGGAATTCAATATTTGCAGTCAAAAACCCTGGGATAAGGAATTTACAAAATAATTCCAACAAAATTTATGCGGAAGGAAGAAGTGAATACACACTTTTCAACTCACACTTTTCCTAATGCATGTGCAGATGACACAGCTTCACATTACGGAAAATCACAATATGGAACGTTTTCTACACATCCCCTGCCCCACTATCTAATCCAGGGTCACCTGCTCTGCATTTGAATGAGCAGTATGAAAATATTGGTAAGAAATTGATAGCTTCTTTTCACTACCTGTGGTTTATAATATGTAAATGAAGTGTAATATGTTGCTTACAGCAACCGGTCGTGCTAAAAGATCAAAATGCTTCTGTTTTACAACTGTCAACTTCGTTCAATGAATTTGGGTGAGCTCATGTTGACCTATCTATTGAAGTCTGTTTCTGAAAACCAGAAGATCATTGGAAATTCCTGTATCAATTAGTGTCAGAGCTAACGTGAAGCTTGCTGCTTTGTCCTTAACTGTATAATTCTGTACACTTTTTCAGGCTTTAAAAATCTGATTGCTAAATTTTTTTCAGAAGAAGCCATCGTTTAAAATAAGAATGTAACTAAGTAAGACAATTACAGATTTCCACTTCCACTTCTCCATTCATATCTTTCCACTGCTTGTTAAAACACCTAGAGGAAATGATGTATTTATTGTAAAATATAGACAATAAGACATAGGAGAAAAATCAGGCCATCTGGCCCATCAGATTTGCTCCACCATTCCTGCAAGCTGATTTATTATCCTTCTCAACCCTATTTTCCTGCTTTCCCTCCATAACCATTGGTGCTCTGATTAATCAAGAAACATCAACCTCTGTTCTAAATGTACCCAATGACTTGACTTCACAGCCGTCCATGGCAATGAATTCCACAGATTCATCACCCTCTGATTCTATCTCACCCACCATAGGAAACATTCGCTCTATCTAGGCCTTTTAATATTCAATAGGTTTCAATGGGATCCTGCTTCATCCTTCTAAATTCCAGGGAGTACAGCCTCAAAGCCATCAAATACTCCTCATGCGTTAACCCTTTTTTCCGTGGAATCAATCTCGTGAACAACTTCTGAGCACTCTCCAATGGCAACAAGTAAGGGTGATTAAGGGGCCCAAAATTGCTTACTGTACTCTTAAGTACGGTCTGACCAATGCCTTATAAAGCCTCAGCATCTCATCTTTGCTCTTATATTCTATTCCTCTCAAAATGAATGCTAACATTGCATTTGTCTTCCTTATCAATGATTCAACCTGCAAGTTAACCTGTAAGGAATCCTGCACTAGGACTCTCAAGTCCCTTTGCACCTCTGAGCTTTTAATTTTATCCCCATTTGGAAAATAGTCTACACCTTTGTTTCTTCTACCAAAGTGTAATACTTTACACTATATTCAATCTGCCACTTCTTTGCCATTCTCCCAGTCTAAGTCATTCTGCAGACTTCCTGTTTCCTCAGCTCCACCTGCTTCTCCACCTATCTTTGTATCATCTGCAAACTTGATTACAAAGCTATCAGTTCCATCATCTGAGACATTGACATATAGCAAGAAATAAAGGGGTCCCAATAGCAGTCCCTCACCAGTCAGCAGCAGCCAACCAGAAAAGGCCCCTTTCATTCCCACTCTTTGCCTCCTGCCAGTCAGCTAATCTTTTATCCATGGTAAATTGTAGTAATATAGATTATAGTTGCAATGTTGTTGGAGTGGTGCTCACCATTTTGGGGTGAATATTGGGACAAGTAAAGTTATTGGCACATTTGTTGAGGGTCACTGGCATGTTTCATTGTTGGTAATCATCATAATTCCCTTTGCAGACAATATATCCTATTACTTCAAGATGCTTTGTGATTCTCAAAGGCAAAGAAAAGTAAATATAACTTATTAAGAGACACAAAGTTTCTTTCTTGCATGTACTGATAAATTTTTAAAAGTAATGTGCATCAGAATATATTTCCTGTGCAATGATTAATGAATCTTGGATAAACAATTGAAAATGATCTGCAAAGCAGTAATATAGTTTTCTCTTCAGTGACAGGACAGGTGTTGCGGTGTGATGTAATGGTGGATATAATAAACCAAATTGAAATTGTATCAACAACTCGGGAATTGTATGTGGATGACTCACTGTTAAAATTAACAGTTAGAGCCTTGGATGAAGAAGGTATGATTGCTTTGTAATATTCTTCAGAGACATTTATATTTTATCCACTTAATTGTTGTCTCATTTTTAATTTCCAATGCCTGATCTGATGATTATAAAATGTAATTTCCTTTTCAAGGAACATTTCTTCTGGATTTATCTGTTGCTAAGTACAATTCTTTATCTTTCCCAAGTAGTTATTTATCATCTTTGAGACACTATACAATTAACATCACAACCAATCTCAATCTCACTTTATCTCAGCTGGAAATGTGTCTGTAAATATTGTAAGTCGCGGAGTAACTTACCAACAGGTCTATTGGATTTTTTTTTCTTCATTTCTGTAGTGTGGGAAAGTTGAGGCTAATTGGAGTGCTACAGCCACCCGGGCTAAGAGCGGCCAATTTAGGAGAGGATCACAATTAAACCAAGTACTTTCCTAATCCAGAGCTCAGCTTATTTGACCATTGGAGAAAGGCACAATCTTTCATCTACAAAATCCATTTACATGGTTTTAACATAGTAGAGCAATTTCCATCAATGCTCAACAGATCAGAAATAGATGAGCTTGGGTGTCTGGGAAGTTAAGGAGGTACAAAGAAATGACAGAGGTAGAAAGGAGCAAGATCACAAAAGGATTAGAAAGCAAGGATGAGAAATCTAAAATGAAGTCTTTGCTTAAACAGGCATTAGTGTGGCTAGGAAGCAAAGGAGTGCTGGCTGACCAATTAAATAGTCTATGCACTGATACAAGCAATTTACAACAACATTTATCTTCTGTACAAGCATTCTCTTGGCCCATCTCATATAGGGCCATTAATATAATCGATTCCATCCTCCTGTGTTTATCTAGCTTCTCTTTATTTGGTTGGATTTTCCAATAACTATGTTATTTTGAGCAATATGGTCCTGGGATCAATATTCTGAGAGAGACCAGATCCCAGTTTAACTTCATTTCAGGGCCTTACATACCATTAGTGACCAGTTTCACCCTAAATGGGATTGACAACCAGTGAGTTCTCACCCCATATGATAGGTGCCCCCCCACCACTTATACATCTGTTAAAATTGGCAAATGACAGAATGTTGTGAACGTTTCATAATCATTCGTGTTTTAATTTTAAAATCAAATGATTGTTATTAATAGAAATGTGATTTGGTAGGTGATAAAAAGTAATGCTCATGTCTTACTTTTCACCTTATGGAAAACTGAAGTAATTAAAGTTTGTATTGGTAGTTTATATTTAAGACTTTAAACTGTGATTTTATGGATGAAGAGGTGTGCAGTATAAGTCACATGAGCCACAGATCAAATTTGACTATATTTATTAGGTATTGTGTGCTCAATTCATAAGGAGCAAAAGTTATTACATTCTAATAAGTTTTATGTCACAAATAAAAAGTTCTAGAGACAGCAGAGAATGAGCAGAATTTGAGTTGGTAGAGGAGGAAGGAAGTCCAAAGAGAAAAGGACAGTGAAACAGGAGGCTCTGAAGATTTTTAATGATGGCTCAAAAGATGTCAGAATGGAAAACTGGAAGGAACGTACTCCAGGAAGAGCAAGTTCACTGAAGGGAAATAGTAGAGCTGGGGGGAGGAAGACTAAGAAAATTTATTTCAAAGGTCTGGTAATATTTAGACTACAAGGAAATGCGTTCACACAGGATGCAACTATGTATTTGTTAGGTTGCTCCATGAAGAGTGACTAATGCAACAGTTCTGAAAGGTGCAGGGAAGGAATGCTGAGCTCCATAGGGTGAAGTGCACTGTCAGGAGGTCAACACTGCATTTTAAGCATGCATCTAAATTGGGCTGAGCGGAAAAGCTGGAAAATCCCAGAATAACTGCAAGCATATTTGCCCTACTCCTTTGACTACTTTACCTAATTAAAATAGCGCTAAAGCTAGTATTTGCACGAACAAATTTGGTTAGAATGTTTCATTCACTGTTTTACATGGTTATTGATTTACCTTCTACACTGAAATTTGTCATAATTGTACCTTTCATTTTCTAATGATGGAAAACGGATGTAGTGGCATAACACTTAAGGTACCAGACTAGCATTCCAGAGGCCTGTACAAATAATATAGAGAACCAGGTTCAAGTCCCAGCATGGAACTGTGAAATTTAAATTGAAATTAAAATCTATAATTTGAAGGGAGAAACACCAGATGCCATTCTTACTTGGCCTACTTGCAACTCCTGACCTACTTAGAGCTGATTCTTAACTGCTCTCTCAACTGTACCAAAACAGTGAAATTTGAGCAGAGGAGGAATAAAATTGGATTGATCGCTCAATGTAAACTAAGGCACAAAATTCAAACATGGCAAAGCTCTCTCATAAACTTATGGGGACTGGTGCTTAAATTAAATTAAGAGAGCTATTCCACATAGTAGTTTAGTATATATGTATAACCTCCTGATTACCACCTGACATTCTTTCTTAGGTGGTTAATCAATTTTCTCCACATTGCACAAAAATTGAAAGAATCTCTGAAAGAATCAAGGGCTAAAATGTTTCCTGGATAGGGGACTTTTTACAAAAGGTGCCTATGATGAACCATCATAGATCTAATCCTGTTGCCAAACTGGTGTGCAGCAGGTATTGAGTCACAAATCTACTTGTACACCAGTTTGTGTGTTGCAGCTGCATCCTTCCATGGTGCCATTTGTAAAGGTAACCAGGACACAGTGAATGCAGAAACCAGAAAATATCTTCACACAAAAGATACCCTCCATTTTGCTCTGTGGCACTGCAATTGTGCTAGTCTCAGAATTCCTAATCATAAAGTCCTAAATGAGGATGTTTGCTGACAATTGCATATTGTTCATAGCTCTTCATCAAATGAAGCATCCTGCACTTGAATGTATGTAACACTGAAACAACATTCGGGCACAGAATGACAAGTAACAAAATCATTATTGTCAAAAAAGTCTTTCACCAATAGGAGGGATTCTAACCATCAGTCCTTCATCATTGCAGACACTAACTCTTGGAGCCCTCTGCACAGCAGTGCTCTGGGAGCATCTTCACCAGGACAGCAAAGTTCAAAAATAGTTGTCACCACCTTAAGGACAGTCAAGATGGTTAATAAAGACCAGTTTGCCAATAACACCTAGATCCTTAACATGAATGTAGTTAAAAAAAAAGTGGATTTGTTTTGTCTTTTATTTTCAAGGAAATACTTTTAGCAGCTTGGAAGGATTTGCTTTTGATTGGACCATTGTGAAGAATGAAAGTGTAGATAATAATTCTGAGTCAACCCATAAAATTAGGTAAGCAACAGCAGGGTTATTTCTTTGAAATTTGATTTTTTTAAAAACTAATCAATTATTTCACATTATTTGACAGTAAATGGAAATAATAAGGCTGTTGCTGTAAGTATATTTGCAGATACAGTTAGTTGATGTGAAATAAATATGGGGTTATTGTACTTAAAGGTCTTATACTTTATATATAATTTTGATTTAATTTGATCAGGTTGCTTTTATTTCATCATTAAGGCTGATAATTTTCCTTTCACTTTTTACTTTGCTGGGAGATAATTTCTCTCAGTTCTGTAGTTTTCTGTGGTGCTGCACATTTGACTCAAATTGCAGAAAGTCTTAAATGTCAGGTTCTTGGGCCTCTTAGTTATGCTAGTCAAGTAATAATTGGGAAATATTTGATGATGGCAAGGGTTTAATACCAGTTCCATATTTTACTACTGTGTATTCCTTGGAAATAATTTATTTGACTGAAATTAGAAACACTGCATTTAAGCAACAGTAGGCATACTTCATTATTTATTCCAGTGGTTTGAACTGATGGAATGATGGTTTTAATAGACTTAACCAGTTTTAAGAGTTTTTCCAGGTTGAGTATATTGCCCAGGTAATTATTTGGCACATATCAAATTCATCTGCCTATTTTTCAAAATGGTCAATTTCACATTTTTTTGCTGGATAATTACTGTAATTTTTGTATCTTTTCACTATTTTTGTCAGAATACTGAAGTTTTCAGAATCTACCTATTTACCACCTCCACACATAGCAACAATGGAAAAAGAAGGAAAGCAAGGAGACATCATTCTTGTGTCTGGGTTAATGACTGGTACTGCTAACTTGAAAGCACGATTGCAGGAAACCATATATAAGGTACCGGTTATTTTTCTTACTTTATTTATGCAAGAAACCAATTGCTAAATAAAAAGTTATTTAACTCTTTTTAATATTGTTGGTCAAAAGAAGTATACATATCTTTGCAATGAACATGATCACATCTTAATTGAAGTGCACTGCAATGTATTTATTTTATTTTGGAGATACAGCAAAGTCACATAAAAATATACAGTACTCTGCAAAAAAGTCTTAAGCACTTGTAAAAAATGCTGTAAAGCAACAATGCTTTCAAAAATAATGAACTGAAAAGTTTCTAAATATCAAAAACTTTACTATAAAGAGCAGTAAACAGTAAAAAAATTAAATCAAATCAATATTTGGTGTGACCACCCTTTGCCTTTAAAACTGCACCAATTCTGTTAGATGCACTGCCATGTAGTTTTATAAGAAAATCGGTTGGTAGGTTGTTCCACACATTCTTCTGCAGACTTTGGCTGTCTCGCTTGCTTCCATCTCTCCAGGTAATCCCAGATGACGTTGAGATATCTGTGGAGGCCATACCATCTGAAACTATATTAAAAAATCTAGCATACAATGAAACCTTTGCTTTCTATTATCACAGCTAATTTTCTGTAGGTCTTTTGGAATTCACATACGTGGTTGTAAAAAAATATTTTAGTAAAACTAAATACAGATTAAGACAATTCAGTATCCATAGGAGCAGCATCTTCAGAACACGGCAACATATTTATTAGCTTCCTTTTACAGGTTGCACCAGAATTTCATGACACTGGGTTAGTATAAAATCTCTACTGTTAGATCTCTTCACATGCTGATATAACATCTCTTCACATACTGTGCAGCAGCATAATAGGTTGCTGTA
Organism: Hemitrygon akajei; assembly: GCF_048418815.1. Taxonomy (NCBI): domain Eukaryota; kingdom Metazoa; phylum Chordata; class Chondrichthyes; order Myliobatiformes; family Dasyatidae; genus Hemitrygon; species Hemitrygon akajei. The sequence continues at coordinate 17,377,370 of NC_133131.1, read as the reverse complement.
GATATAAGAGAAAGCACTGATTGGGAGATACAACTTTAGTAGATAGATAGATGGATAGATAGATAGATACTTTATTCATCCCCATGGGGAAATTCAACATTTTTTCCAATGTTCCATACACTTATTGTAGCAAAACTAATTACATACAATACTTAACTCAGTAAAAATATGATATGCATCTAAAATCACCCTCTCAAAAAGCATTAATAATAGCTTTTAAAAAGTTCTTAAGTAGTTTACTTAAATACATTGAGTCCTAACCCCGGCACTTTAACATATCTTACTCCTGGCGGTTGAATTGTAAAGCCGAATGGCATTGGGGAGTATTGATCTCTTCATCTTGTCTGAGGAGCATTGCATCGATAGCAACCTGTCGCTGAAACTGCTTCTCTGTCTCTGGATGGTGCTATGTAGAGGATGTTCAGGGTTTTCCATAATTGACCGTAGCCTACTCAGCGCCCTTCGCTCTGCTACCGATGTTATACTCTCCAGTACTTTGCCCACGACAGAGCCCGCCTTCTTTACCAGCTTATTAAGACGTGAGGCATCCCTCTTCTTAATGCTGCCTCCCCAACATGCCACCACAAAGAAGAGGGCGCTCTCCACAACTGACCTATAGAACATCTTCAGCATCTCACTACAAACATTGAATGACGCCAACCTTCTAAGGAAGTACAGTCGACTCTGTGCCTTCCTGCACAAGGCATCTGTGTTGGCAGTCCAGTCTAGCTTCTCGTCTAACTGTACTCCCAGATACTTGTAGGTCTTAACCTGCTCCACACATTCTCCATTAATGATCACTGGCTCCATATGAGGCCTAAATCTCCTAAAGTCCACCACCATCTCCTTGGTCTTGGTGATATTGAGACGCAGGTAGTTTGAGTTGCACCATATCACAAAGTCCTGTATCAGTTTCCTATACTCTTCCTCCTGTCCATTCCTGACACACCCCACTATGGCCGTGTCATCAGCGAACTTCTGCACATGGCAGGACTCCGAGTTATATTGGAAGTCTGATGTGTACAGGGTGAACAGGACCGGAGAGAGCACGGTCCCCTGCGGCGCTCCTGTGCTGCTGACCACCGTGTCAGACCTACAGTCTCCCAACCGCACATACTGAGGTCTATCTGTCAAGTAGTCCACTATCCAATCCACCATGTGAGAGACTACTCCCATCTCCGTTAGTTTGTGCCTTAAGATCTTGGGCTGGATGGTGTTAAAGGCACTAGAGAAGTCCAGGAATGTAATCCTCACAGCACCACTGACCCCATCCAGGTGAGAGAGGGATTTGTGCAGCAAATACGTGACAGCATCCTCCACTCCCACCTTCTCCTTATACGCAAACTGAAGAGGATCCCGGGTGGCTACACCCAGTTTTTCACCACGATCATTGGCTCAAAAACCTGATCAGCTTCTAGCTGTAGCTGGCTTTGTCCATAATTTGAATAAATTCTGCCAACAGTTCTGTTTTGATAGTTGGCTAAATCCACTTAGGGAACCAGCTGTCAAAATTGCCAAACAATTAGAATATTCATACTAATCATGCTATTCCTTTCATTAAATTATTAAAATGTTTTAGTAATGAAAAATATAATCACTAAAAATGTATAGAGCAATCATTTCAAATCATGTATGTGTATTAGCTGACACTTCATTGCAGCCTTTTCTCTTAATTGAAATACATGAAGTTATGCCTGGCGCAGCTTCATTGGGCAGGGAGCACCTTGAAGTTGGTATTGTGACACTGAATTCCATGAGAACTGCAATGTCAGACAATAAAACAACACTGGCAAGGCATCTCTTAGAAATTTGGGCTATTTGTGTTCATGCATGCATGGAATTAGAATTGGTTTATTATTGTCACATATACCGAGATTCAGTGAAAAGCTTGCTTTGCATGCTGTTCATTCAGATCAAATCATTACACAGTGCATTGATGCAGAACAAGGTTAAACAATAACAGAATGCAGAATAATGTATAACAGTTACAGAGAAAGTGTAGTGCGTGTAAATAATTAAGGTGCAATATCATAACAAAGTAGACTGTGAGGTCAAGAGTCCATTTTATCATACTAGGGAACCATTCAATAACATTGGGGTAGTCATTCAATAGCCTTATAACTGTGTGTTTCAATAGGGGTATTGGGCTTTCTCATAGTTGCAGAGGGAGAAGTGAACAATTCCAGATAGAACTGCCAGTATTTCTGGAGAAAATCACTGTGGCTAACTATTCTTCAGTAACATAACAAAGGGAAAATTAATAGTCTTCCAAGATCATGTGTAATGCCACCCCTCAGCCTGCCTGCCTGTCCTTTCCATTCAGTGTGTATTGTTGGATGTTAAGCTCCTAGCCTCGACTTAGTGATGCCCACAACGTCATATCCACCAATCTCTAACTGTGCTACAAGATCAGCTATCTTATTCTGTATACTGTGTGCATTCGAATATAACACCTTCAGTCCTGTATTCATCATCCTTTTCGATTTTGTCCCCATATTACACTTCTCCTCATCCCACTGACTGTAATTTTGTCCTGTCATCTGCCTGTCCTTCCTCAGAGTCACATTACACAATGCCTTGACTTATATACCAACTGTTCTATCCTCAGCCCTATCAGTCCCTGTCAATTTAGTTAAAGCTCTCCCAAAGGCTCTAGCAAAACTGCCTGCAAAGACATTGGTCCCCCTCAGGCTCAGGTGTAACCTGTCCTTTTAGTACAATTCACACCTTCCTCAGAAGAGATCCCAGTGAACCATAAGTCTGATTCCCTGTCCCCTCTGCCACTTTTTTATCCACTCATTTGCCTGTACTGTCATCCTATTCCTGCCCTGACTGACATTACACTGGGAGTAATCCAGAGATTACTGTCTTAGGGATAATGTTCTTCATCCTCTTCCCTAACTCCCTATTATCACTGCGCAGAATTTCTTCTCCCTTTCTACCTATGTCATTGATGCCAGTGTGCACCACGGCATCCTCCCTCTTGAGAATTTTCTGGAGTTGCTCTGAAACATCCTGGGCCCAAGCACCTAGGATGCAACACACCATCTTGACGGCACTTCACACCATAGAACCTCCTCTTCATCCCCCTCACTATCAAGTCTCCTAACACTATCACTCTGAAAATTTGCCTTCTCTACTGAGCCTCAGAGCCAGCCAAGTGCCATTGGCCTGGCTGCTGTTGTTGTGCCCTGATAGGTCATCCCCTGAAGCAGTATTCAAAGGGCTATATTTGTTGCAGAGGGGAATGGCCACAGGGAAACCCTGCACTAACTGTTTACTTCTGTTAACACTAAGTGCACTGCAGATGCTGTGGTCAAATCAAGACGTACAAAAAAGCTGGATGAACTCAGCAGGTCGGGCAGCATCCGTTCAAAGGAGCAGTCAACGTTTCAGGTCGAGACCCTTCGTCAGGACTAAAGAAGGAGGGGGTAGGGGCCCTATAAAGAAGGTTTACTTCTGTTTACTCTTACTTCTGATGGCCACACATTTACTGTCTGAAGCCTGCTGTCTGGGTGTGACCACTTCAGTAAAAATCTCATCTGTGAAGTTTTCAGCCTCCTGGATGGTCCTGAGTACATCCAGCTCCACCTCCAGCTCCATTTCCTTGACCTTACCAGTCAGGAGCTGTGGTTGGATGCATTTCCTGCAGTCATCAAGGAATCCATTAGGTACCCTACAATCCCACAGCTTACAGGAGGGGCATTCCAATGCCTTAACTACTATTCTGCCTACACCTGTTATACTTCTAACTTCTCAAGCCTAAGTTCAAGCCTACGCCTGTTCTCACCTAAGCCCACTAAGCCAAAGCCTGGCCATTTTAACACTATCCACTACAACAATGGCCACTCTGATTACACCTCACTTCTTTTTACTGGCCCCTGTCGAGTCCCCAAGAAATTGTTATGATTGCAGCCTGTCAAAAAGTTCGAAAGGCCCTGGGCTCTTTTTCAATGATGCCAGAACACAAATGAAAATGCACTATAAACTACTGAAAATGTGCTATAAACTATGGCATGTTAGCACAATGCTTTACAGTAGCAGCAACCCGGGTTCAGTTCCTACCACTGCCTGTAAGGAGTTTGTACATTTTCCTTGTGACCACATGGGTTTCTTTCAGGTTCTCCGGTTTCCTCCCACAGTCCAAAGATGTACCAGTTGCTAGGTTAATTGGTCATTGTAAATTGTCCTGTGATTAATCTAAGATTAAATCGGGGGGTTGAGGGCAGTACAGCTCGAAGGGCCAGAAGGACATATTCCATTCTGTATCTCAATAAATAAATAAATCCAAATGTCTTTTTCTTAATAAGCTAATAGTAAACAATAAATGATCACAAAATGTAATTGTAGGGAGTTAAAATATGAACTTCTCCTGAAGAAAGTATTCTTATTTATTGGTCATTTAACTTGTATTTTGGCTACATTTAGGTGGATTTTTGTGTTGTCAGTTAATTTTTTTCAATATGTACATTTTCAAAGGGGTTCAAGCTGATTTTGTGAAGCAACCAACCTTATTAGTGGAGATATGCTTCCAGTTTATTTACATATAGCTATTGCTGTTTTTATAAATCATTTGATTGTTGATACTACATGCAGATTAATTCTCAACAGAAGTGGTCCACTGGTTCTGTGACATCCAGTATGGACATAACAACTGCTGCATTTTGATAACTAAACTATTAATTTATGAACTCATTCCTATAATTCATTTACATTCTGCCAATTTAAAGAAACATATTATTGCACCAAATTGTTCACTTTGCTTTTCTGAATTTAAAAACAAGTTTCACACTCTTCCGACCACATGGAATATTATCTGTCTCCTGCTAAGATATCCATTTAATACAACCTAACATATAACAGAATCAGACTCATAAACACAAGAGATTCTACAGCTGCTGTGTTACACAAAATCAGATTTATTGTTTTGCAGTCAATTTAGAAACATAGAAAACCTACAGCACAATACAGGCCCTTAGGCCCACAAAGCTGTGCCGAACATGTCCTTACCTTAGAAATTACTTAGGGTTACCCATAGCCCTCTATTTTTCTGAGCTCCTTGTACCTGTTCAGGATGTTTTAAAAGACCCTACCATATCCGCCTCTATCACCATCGCCGGCAGCCCATTCCACGCCCTCACCACTCTCTGCGCAAAATACTTGCCCCTGACATCTCTGTACCTACTTCCAAGTACCTTAAAACAGTGCCCTCTTGTGCTAGCCATTCCAGCCCTGGGAAAAAAGCCTCTGAATATCCACACGATCAATGCCTCTCATCATCTTATACAACTCTATCAGGTCATCTCTCTTCCTCCGTCGCTCCAAGGAGAAAAGGCCAAGTTCACTCAATGTATTCTCAAAAGGCATGCTCCCCAATCCAGGCAACATCCTTGTAAATCTCCTCTGCACCCTTTCAATGGCTTCCACATCCTTACTGTAGTGAGACGACCAGAACTGAGCACAGTACTCCAAGTGGGGTCTGACCAGGGTCCTATATATCTGCAACATTACCTCTTGGCTCCTAAACTCAATCCCATGATTGTTGAAGGCCAGTGCACCGTATACTATTTTAACCACAGAGTCAACCTGCGCAGCAGCTTTGAGTGTCTGTGGACTCGGACCCCAAGATCCCTCTGATCCTCCACACTGCCAAGAGTCTTATCATTAATACTATATTCTGCCATCATATTTGACCTGCCAAAATGAAGCACCTCACACTTACCTGGGTTGAACTCCCATCTGCCATTTCTCAGCCCAGTTTTGCATCCTATCAATGTCCTGCTGTAACATCTGACAGCCCTCCACACTATCCACAACACCCCCAAACTTTGTGTCATCAGCAAATTTACTAACCCATCCCTCCACTTCTTCATCCAGGTCATTTATAAAAATCAGGAAGAGCAGGGGTCCCAGAACAGATCCCTGAGGCACTCCACTGGTGACCGACCTCCTGCAGAATATGACCCGTCTACAACCACTCTTTGCCTTCTGTCTGCAAGCCAGTTCTGGATCTACTAAGCAATGTCCCCTTGGATCCCATGCCTCCTTACTTTTTCAATAAGCCTTGCATGTGGTACCTTATCAAATGCCTTGCTGAATGCCTTGCATATACGCTACATCTACTGCTCTACCTTCATCAATGTGTTTAGTCACATCCTCAAAAAATTCAGTCAGGCTCGTAAGGCATGACCTGCCCTTGACAAAGCCATGCTGACTATTCCTAATCATATTATACCTCTCTAAATGTTCATAAATCCTGCCTCTCAGGATCTTCTCCATCAACTTATCAACCTCTGAAGTAAGGCTTATTGGTCTATAATTTCCTGGGCTATATCTACTCCCTTTCTTGAATAATGGAGTAACATCCACAACCCTCCAATCCTCTGAAGCCTCTCCCGTCCCCATTGATGATGCAAGGATCATCGCCAGAGGCTCAGCAGTCTCTTCCCTTGCCTCCCACAGTAGATTAATCGTCCGATCCTGGTGACTTATCCAACTTGATGCTCTCCAAAAGCTCCAGCACATCCTCTTTCTTAGCTTTTCAGTCCACTGTAAGTCAGTCCTACAATCACCAAGGTCCTTTTTCATAGTGAATACTGCAGCAAAGTACTCAATAAGAACCTCTGCTATCCCCTCCTGTTTCATACACACTTTTCCACTGTCACACTTGATTGGTCCTATTCTCTCACATCTTATCCTCTTGATCTTCACATACAGTCGGCCCTCCTTATCCACAGGTTCCGCATGTGTGGATTCAACCAACCGCGGATCGGGAAAACCCGGAAGTTCTCTCTCCGGCACTCGTTGTTTGAGCATATACAGACTATTTTTTCTTGTCATTATTCCCTAAACAATACAGTATAACAACTATTTACATAGCATTTACATTGTATTAGGTATTATAAGTAATCTAGAGATGATTCACAAGTACACATAGTCCCCGGGTTATGAACGAGTTCCATTCCTGAGTCTGTCTTTAAGTCGGATTTGAAGTCGGAACAGTTACATCCAGTATTATGTAGCCTCAGTTAGTAAAACGTTTGTCTTAGTATATAGCATATATTTTACCTTTCTATGCATATAAAACACTTAAGAAACATATGTATTTCAATAATTAAACCACTGCATTGCTTAGTAATAATTGTAGCTTTCATCAGGGCAGGGCCTTTCAAATGCTCCATTATTCTCACTTTATCCTTTAAAATTGTTCCGATCGTTGACCGACTGTAGCCTAACGCTTTTCCAATGACTGATGGCATTTCACCTCTTTCTGATCACTTTATTATTTCCACTTTATTTTCAATTGCGATCGTGATTATTTTCGTGAACAGAAACACTGCGGATTCAGAGCTGCACCGCCAGGTCCTAATGTCCAGGGCACTGATACAGGTTAAATAAGGTCCAGGGTTCTGCTAGGTGCTAAAGAGCACCGTACTGAGACAGGTTAAATAAGGGACTTGAGCATCCATGTTTTTTGGTATCCGCGAGGGGTCCTGGAACCAATCCCCCATGGATAAGGAGGGCCAACTGTATTTGTAGAATGCCTTGGGGTTTTCCTTAATCCTGTCCGCCAAGGCCTTTTCATAGCCCCTTCTGGCTCTCCTAATTTCTTTCTTAAGCCTTATAATCTGTGTTGGGGGTTCTTTATTTGTAATTAACTTGACAATTTGTTAATTAATTTTGATCAACAGGGTACTAAACACAGTGGTTTGATCCCTGGTATCATAGATTTGATTATTACAGTTTTGTTACTATGGGAGTATATTGGATTGAAGTTCATGCAGGTTCAGATTCGAACTTCCTCAATAGATTTATTTTATCGCTTGATAAAATATTTAATGGCCTGAAATGTGGTAGGATGTTGATTAGAGGTGGTGAGTTATTCTAACTTGTGATTTTGTGTTTTCTAGCACGTTCCTGCTGCAGTAATACGCCTTATTATTTTGGAAAACATAATTTTAAGTCCCGCACATGATGTTTACCTATTAGTGGGAGCTTCTATTCACTATAAAGTTGCTAAATTAGTAAATGGAAAAATGACAGGTAAATTCCTATTGGCAAACTAAGTAGAAATCTGCCATAAGCAGAACTGTGTATGTTACTTTGCATATAATGTAATACATTCTTTTGGGATAACTTGAAAACAACTTTAGACTAAAGAACAATTTTCTTTTAGTGTACTGATATTAACACATGCATTTTATACATATATACCAACAGTTGAGCTATTAAAATACATTTTCCAATTTAATGCATTAGTCTTTAGCGATGAATTAAAACATTGAACCAAAAGTGAAATTTCTTTGATTTTTTTAAATCTCTCATTAAATAGCTATGGAGTGAGTACCTTGGCTAATACTGTATGAAGTACCTGATTCATAATTGCCTGAATATGCACCCAACTAAGCCATATAATGTGACACAAAAATACCCCTTGTACAGATTCCCTGCAAATAATAAGTGGTGTACTGCCACACCTCGTCCTGGTCTTCAGATAAAAATACAGGACGTGGTATTTTCATCTTTAAACCTACATTAAATTTACATGAAAATTACATTTGCTAAGGAGAATACTGCAAAAAAAGAAGTTATGCAAAATCTGTTTTGGTGTGTTAAAAAACAACTGGCTTACATTTGGTCTTTGTTAATATACTAGCCACAAGAGATCTGGATACAAGTTTCACATGTATTGAATTTCACAAAAAAAAGTATTGTTCTCTATATGTTACTTTCAGCAATGTGGTAACACTCCCACACATTTAACCTCACTCTGTTCAACTATTGTTATTTATATCATTAAATGATACTAATAACAAAAGAAATGGAGAAGGGAAAGGAACAAAATATATAACTTAATATTGTAGCCTTGGAGTTTTTTCCAATTCCATTAAATGCCTTGTAGGAATATTGAGAATGATTAATCTACAAATGTCTGTCAATGATGTTCTGTAATAGAGAAACATGTGTATCTTTAGGTGTACAGGGAAACTGGCCAGGGTCTCTTTTTGGTTTTGCTGATTTCTGGTAGACCTTAAATGAATATTTTATCCATTTTAGAAGCAAATAGACTTCCTATGTATCGAGTCAATTTGTTGTAGTCTTACGGATGTATATTCAGTGATAGGTTTATGGTATGGCTAGACTGATAAAATTTCACCAATATTTTTTCACAATATGCTTTTCATTTTCTGTCCTCACTTTATTTCCATATATGATACTCCACAGCGAAAGTCTCAGTTGCATTTTGACAATTGGGACCCATCCTATCATCATTGAGTATACCAGCCTTCAGAATCAAAGGTTACAGCACAGAAGGAGGCTATATGGCCTATTGAGTCCATCCTCGCTCTGTCCATTTAGTCACTCTCATGTTTTCTCCATAACCCTGGAAACTGCTTCCTTTCAAATATTTCTCCATTTACATATAGAACAAAAGAAAGCACATTTAAATCTTCCTGCACAATGCAACCTGGAAGTAAATTCCAAATCCTGATGTAAAAAAATGTTCTAGTGAATACAATGTCTACATGATGCACTTTTAACTATAAGCAAATGAACTGTCTTTATTTTCACATTGATTGCTTTCCTGGTATTTACCAAGTCAATTTTTTTCTGGTTTCCTTTTTTTGTTCTACTAGCTGACTAGCTTCCAATTAAGCAGCATCTGAATTTTCACATTTTAATACTTATTTTCAAAGCTATCTTTAGCATTGCCGTTCTCATCTCTGCAATCTTTCCTAGTTTCACATTCCTCTATTTCTAGACACTTATATACTGTTATTCTTAATTGATATACTATTGGTCTACAATTCCCTATCTGAACATCTATGCCTACCTAGCATTCTTTCTTAAAATGCTCCTTTCACTAACATTTGGTCACATAATCTAACGTCCCATGTATCTTTGTGTCAAAACTTTGTTAACACACTTTGAGACACACAGGACATTTTACCCTGTTAAAAGTGCTAAATTGGAATCCTAAAACAAAATCCTTCCAAAGCATCAGCTTTGTGCTTTTATGACTTTCAAAAAAGGTCCACCACCCACCTCCTGCTGCATCTATGGAAGAGAATGTTATTCCCATAGTAACCTCATCAGTAGTGTACCTCTATTTTGTTGATGGACATGGAAGGGTGGACCAGGAAGTTGCAAAGTAAATGACCTCTTTGCATTGCTGGCATGAGAGGGGAAGGTTGCCTGGTGGTAGAATTTTGTTGAAGGTGGTCAAAGTTGCAAGGGATTATTGCCAAATTCAGAGGTCAGTTGCCTATAAGCTGAGGACCAAGGAAACTTAGTATATGTTATTTTAATGTCTTGTTAAACAAAGAATTTGATTAGATAAACCATCATCAAATGGCTATAAGAAATGTGGCCAGTTGTACTGTAAGTATTATATCTCGGCAATGAGACAACTTTTGTCCAGATTTCACCAGTTACACATGTCTCTGCACTTCAACTTGTCTGTGTATAATGTTTAGAATAATCTATTTCTTAATACTCTTTTAGAAGTCAAGATGCCATCTGAACAGTATAGATTGAAATTACAAACTAATGAAGTGAGCTCTGCTGGAGGAAGAAATGGAACAGTTGCAAAGCTGGATTCTGACTCCTCCACTGTCTTAGGAGTCCATACAGGATGGACCATCTTATTTCTTACCCATAAACGTATCCATTTTTCAAAAACATACTTTCTATTACAGCATTGTTCAGATAATTTTATTTCCTGTAGTAACATACTAAAGTGGAAAAAAATTCATATTACTGTAAAATCTGTCACTTTCAGCATATCAGCATAGTATGTTAGTATTACAGAACATGTGCTGTTGATGTGTATTTTGTGATTGCACAAGAAAACTAAAGACAGAAAATTGATAGTTATGATAAATCTACAATTTCATCATTAACAAAGTAGTATGTAGTCTATCCATTTTATTATTTGATGGAATATTTAAATCTATGCATAAATACTATTTAACTTTTTAAAAGCTGGTTTGAAATAAAAAGATATTCAAATTTCAGCGGCAAAGTACAAAATGCTGTGCTATTATCTAACTCATTTAGTGCAACTGACCAAACGTGAGTCTCTAAGCAATGTTTGCGGAAAATGAGATGCTACTTCTTTACTTTCTTGTGTAGGTACAGTAATACTTAAAATATGTGGAAAACTTTCCAAGTAATCATTTTCTTAAGTTTTTTATCTGTTACATAATTTTAGTTTTGCTTTTCTCATGCCATACCTTTTTTTTCCTGAGATCAATTAATTTTATGATTGGAATTTGTTCTTTTTCAGCTTAAAAATGCATTGTGCCTTTTAAACCAGTCAAATCAGATTTAACTTGCAATGAAATATCATACAGTGTCACAGAATCTCATTTATATGAATTAGATCACTTCAAGTTTTAGATCACAGAGCATATAAGGTTTAATAGTAAACCTTGACTCCCCCACCTGTTGGGCAGGTGTGTATGTATGTGTGTGTGTGTGTATATATATTTAGAGAGAGAGATATATATAAATATAATCAGACTTTATGTTGCCCTCTTGGTGTGGTTCCATGGAATCTCTATACATTTCCCTTCCCCAGATTCCATCTGCCATCTTTTTGCCCACTCATTTAACCGATCAAAATCTGAAAAGACCCTTTGTGTACCTTTTCAAATTGTCATCAAATGTTTTGTCAGTTCTTGTATCTAATTAATATAGCTTGTAAATAGCAGAGCCCTCAATACTGATCTTTGAGGCATCCCACTTGTTAGTCATTGACTTAAAACTACTCATTTGTGCTTATTTATTTTTTGTTATCTGTTGATCAGTCTACTATCCATATTAATATGTTAACCTCAGGTATATAATCTTATGTTTCTTACAATAATCCTTTTGTTTAGAAATCTAGGTGTACTATATTTACCTGAATGAACTGCTAGGATGCAATACATTCTCTTTTTACATAACTGTAGAAATTCTTGCACTGTAATTCTACATTTCTTGCCAGTTTATTTTCATATTCATTTTCCCCATTTTGTCAATTTTTACAGGTTTCTAAAGTTCTTCCATTCCTTAATGACATTTGTCTTTCTAACTTTATAAACCATTTCTTGTTAACTCTTGTAACTAATTCTAACCTTAGCTTTTTCTGTTATCTAAGGACTATTTTAACTTGCCTAATCTGTCTTAACTAATTGACTGTTCACATAAATATAATTACCGTACCTTTATTTATTTAAGGTTAAAACTGAAGTTTTGGACTTAAATTTGTCAAATTCAAGCTAAATGTGAAATTTTATCATTCAACGATCATATTTCTATGGTGGAATATTTAATATGAAATACTAATTAATTCTGTCTCAGTGCATATAAATGAATCTAGACTAGCCAGCAAATGAAGTCAACTTGCATAAAGGCTGAAGTCAGAGACTTGTGCTTTGAAATGCTGCACTATTATGACTACAGTATTAGATTTTAACATTGGTTTGGTATGTTATTAAAATATTTTTGATTTCCTTATGCAGTATTACGTCTTGGATAATAAACAAAGAGCATATAATAATTTCTGAGTAACTAATTATTTGTAATTCTGTATTTTAAAAAAATATTACAAGGCTTATTATGGTTTAACTAAAATAAAGATATTCACATGCAGGGACTTTCTCATCTACCCAACTGTACAATATACGTTGTCCAAGCTGGTTTTCTAGGTTGGTATTATATTGATTTTATCTGGCAGAATGTTCATTGAACTGAGATATGAAATATTAAATTGTCTAATTTAAGTGGAATAAATTAAAGTATAACCCACTTTAGTTGTACTTAGTTTCAATTAAATTAGCTCTGCTGATTTGGTATCTACAGTAACAGCCATTTCCTGTCTATCATTTTCTAAGAGGTGAATTTTCTGCATAACAATGATGCTAGGAAACTTTTCCACGATGATAATGTAGCCAGATGGAAGCCCATCTCAGCTACAGGGAGTAGTTCTTCAAGAGCTACTGCTTCACAGTGGAGCTAAGCAATACAGATCAAACATCTTTGTATCAGTATATAAGAAATATTAGATGAAAAGATTTCAGCTGTAAATTCGGAACTTGAGCTGTTAGCAAACTGACCTGATACATAAGGTACTTGAATCCTAATTTGTCCATCAGACGATAAAGTTGTCCCGGCTTTAACTCCACAATAAACTTTGAACGAGTTATTTTTGCAATTTCTACCACATAAATGATTTTTTAAAAATTGTTTTAAAAGATGCATTAGTATAATATCACTTAAACGGGTTAAACTTTGGTTTCAAGATTATAATTTCACTGTTTCTCTGCCAGCTGTTAACTATTTAATATGGTATAAGGATCAGATGTCTAAGCTTTTAAGGTACATTTGTTTTCTTGATTCATATAGAGCACACACATTATAAGGAATGTAAAGAAAATCAAGTATGGATCTGTTGGATTTTCTAAAATATGTATTCTAGAGGTGGTTTTCCACAGTGAGTGTAATTTAAAATTGAAAGTAATTTAATCTTTGGTCTTTCGGTTAATTCAGGTTTTTCTGTCCTGCCTGGAGAAAGATGGGTTCTGGAAGTAGGACGAAATTATGAATTTACTGTGGAAGTTTACGACAAAAAGAGTAATAAAGTTTATTTATCTGATGTAAGTTGATAATTCAGTTATGACCTTTGGGAATGTCTTTCTGTATGGATGTCCTTGAGGATAAAACTCAAATACTTAATCCATTTCAAATTTTAGATGTTATTCATGTTTTTAACACTTATTATAGATTAACTTAATTTTACCTAGGAATGCCAAGATTTACCACTGATTTATTTTGCAATGTAGAGATGGTACTCTCACCTGCCATATCTTTGCAGACATTCTGTAGTTTTAAGCAATTGCAAATTCCATTCTTTAAGAAATCCTTATTGCAAAGGACTCCAACATCAAGAACCCAGTACATTAAGGAAAAAATATATATAACCTTTTGACTTTTCTTCCTTGAATTAAAAAAAAATTATTGTTAATCAGTATCAGATTTATTATCAGTGTCTTATATGACATGAAGTTTGTTGTTTTGTGGCAGCAGTACAGTGCAAAGACATAACATTGCTAAAAATTATAAATTAAGTAAGCAGTACAAAGGTTGGGAATTATGAGGTTCATGGACTATTAGAAATCTAATGGCTGAGGGGAAGAAGTTGTTTCTGAATCATTGAGTATGCACCTTCAGGCTGCTGTACCTCCTCCTTTCTAGTGGTAATGAGGAGAGGGCATGCCCTGGATGATGAAAGTCTTTAATGGTGGATGCTGCCATTTTGAGGCAGTGCCTCTTGAAGGTGCATTTGATGATGAGGAGGATAGTGCCCATTATTGAGCTGGATGACTATAATCCTCTGCAGCCTCTTGAAATCTTGTGTATTGGAGCCTCCATACCAAGCTGTGATTCCTCAGTCAGAGTGCAATCTACTGTACATCTACAGACATTTGCAAGAATCTTTTATGACATTACAAATCTCCTCAGACTCCTAATGACTCCTATTGGTGTGCCTTCTTCATAAATACATCCATGTTTTGGGTCCAGGACAGAGCCTCTGAAATGTTAGCAAATAGGAACTTAAAGCTGTTCACTCTTTCCATTGCTGGCCCCTTAATGAGGACTGGTGCACGTTCTCCCAACTTTCCCTTCCTGAAGTCTGCATTTGTTTCCTTGGTCTTGATGACTTTAAGTACAAATTTGTGTTGTTACGACACCACCCAACCAACTGATCCATCTAATTTTCTAACACCTCGTTGCCGTCTAAGAATTTACCTACAACAATGGTGAATTTATATTTTATGAGAATCAATAAATAGAGATAAGTATGATATTTTAATAAATCTTAGTATTATGTTGTAATTTGCAAAAGTGATTATGAAATGTAATATAGATGAACAGAAAATCGGAAAATAGCAGATAAAGAAGAATCTGAAACATAACCACTTTGTGCTTAAAATGGAGATTAATAACACTTCAGGAATTTATTCCTAGCCAGTCTTTCTCATGGTTTTAACTTCAGGGGATAAACAGTTTTATGGAATGCGTTAATTGAAGGGAATCTTATCTTAGTCAATTCTGTAGACTTGAATCTTCTTCACAACTATTTCTTGATAATACTTTTTTTGGTTATGTAATGCTTATTAATAAGGAAAGAGATTTCTTTATGGTAACTTACATTTTAGGGATTGAAATTGAATCAGAGATTCTAATTTACTGTCAGTTGTGTAAACAAAATAAGACCAACTATCTAAATCCACTTTCTGTAAAACAATGCTTTTACTTACTTGTTAGCACAGTTTGCAAATCTGAATATCAGAAAACAGAAAGCCAATACAGTACATTGCTTGTGATTTTTCAAATGCTAATTTCAGTGGATAAAAGTTAGTTAAAAACCTTTCCATTGAATGCACCTCAATCTGCAGAATGTACATGAAGAAGATATAGCTTTCAGAATGTATTGCTGACAGATACCAAAATCTAAAGTTTTTGTTGGGAGCACTAAGCACACTACTTTGTAATGCCAGAAGATCACACCTGCTCAACTTCGTTTCATTGACATCACTGAAATTAAGTTTGGAGGAAGAGTACAATATGCTACTTTAGTGTGTTTAAGACAATGGCAGGATTAATTTCTGGAATTATGTTCAGAGTCATAGAGTTGTACAGCTCAGAAGCATGCTCTTAGGCCCAACTTGTCTATGTCAACCAAGTTGCCTACCATTCCAGTCTTCGTGCATTTGTCCATATCCCTCTGAACCTTTCCTTTTCATGTTTCTTGAATATGCATAATTTTAACTGCTTAATAGTAGTTGGTACATGGTTTTAATACTGGAATGGGAAGTTTGATACTGTAATTCTTTTGTCCAGATTTAATCAGAATTTACATTAGCAAATGTATTTGTTAAGCTTTTAGAAGCAAATTCATGATTTTAATAATATAGGAGAAAAGTGAAAATTTCAGATCCAAAGAGACTAACTTGGAAAGAACCAATGGCTCGAAACTGCGCCATTAAGAGTGCAGCTGTGTGCAGCTCCGATGGAAACCATCAAATATTCTTGTTTAGGACTACTGCAGCTGAAATTCACAGTCATAGCCATGGGTACTTCAGTAAACAATATAGTTTTAAGATGTGTAAACAGAATTATCAATACGCAAAATCAACAAACCTTGGACAACATACTCAGGTTGCAAGTGCAGTTCCTTTTAAGAAAGCAGAAGCAGGGATGCCACAACGATTTACAAGTTAAATTGAAACACAGAGGCTTTGGACTTTCACTCCCGACTATCCTGCAGGTGAATGTAAAGTCTCTGGAAAATAAAATTGACAACCTCAGAGCAAGATTGCTATACCTGATTGAGGGACATCAGAGACTGCTATGTACTTTGCTTCATGGAAACATAGTTCACACCTACCATTTGGACGCAGCACTGTAGCTCAATGGCTTCACCATTCTCCGCAAAAACAGGACTACACAGTCTCTTAAAGGCAGAGGAGGTGGAATATGCTTGATGATTAACTCATTGTGATGCACAAACATGGCAGTTCTGTCTCAGGCCTGGTCACCTGACCTGTAAGACCTAACAGCCACATGTTGTCCATTTTATCTGCCAAGGGAGTTTTCCACCATCATCTTGGTAGTGGTATACATTCCACCTCAGGCCAACATCAGGCTGGCACTGGAGAAGCTGAGCAACACAATCAGCAGGTGTGAAGCTACACACCCTGATGTCTTCCCTATTGTTGTGGGAGATTTTAACCAGCTTGAAGAAATCTTTGAACAATTACCACCAACATATCACCTGTGGAACCAGAGGACCCAACACAGTTGATCACTGTTATACCACCATCAAAAATTCTTACTGTGCAATCCCATGCCCACACTTTGAAAAGTCTAATCACCTGACTGTACTTATACTCCCTGTGAATAGGCAGAGACTAAAAACCGCAGCACCAGTGCTGAGGACCAAGAGGGTATGGTCAAGAGAAGTGGAGAAGAGCTCTCAGGACTGCTTTAAGTCAGTGGACTGGACAATATTCAGGGATTCATCTTTGAGTCTGAATAATATGCCACAGTTCTCACCGACTTCATCAAAACCTATATGGATGAGCGTGTGCCTTCAAGAACATACCAGACATACCTAAATCAAAAGCCATGCATAAACCAAGAGATTCTTGGTCTGCTAAGAACTAGATCTGTGGTATTCTCTTTCTTTTTCAATATTTTTATTGATTTCTTACATAAAAGAATACAGAGTACAGTAGGATATATAATATATATCGATTACAATATATTGGAATCACAAATATAGTCTCATTACCACATAGCCATATAAATTAAATTTAACCATAATATTGAAAAAAGGTAATATTATTATACAAAAAATCTAAACCCACTATAAGAAAAAAAAACAGCTGTTTGGTTAAAAAAAAAGGAAAAGAATTGTTATCATATAGTAAAACATAATATTAGCCAACATCTGTGCTTAATAGCAAATCAAAGATTTTGAAAACAATTCAAAAAAGGTCCCCACAATGTTAAAAAATCTTGTCTAGGTTCAGAAATTGAACAGTGAATCTTCTCTAAATTTAAGCAAGGCATAACATAATTTAACCAATGAGTATGAGTAGACGGAGTGCCATCCTTCCACTTAAGCAACAATGCCCTCCTGGCTATAAGAGAAATAAAAGCCAAAATGTGCAAATCATGTGCCTCCAAAATAATATCATTTCCTCCAACAATACCAAATAAGGCAGTCAAAGGATTATGTTTAAAATTTACTTTAAAAAACACCAAAAAGTTTGGAATACTTCCTTCCAGTATTTTTCAAGACTCGGACAAGCCCAAAACATATGAATTAGTGAAGATTCTCCATTGTTACATCTATCACAATAGGGAGATATATCAGAATAAAAACAAGACAGCTTATCTTTAGTGGGCCCTATGAACCACTTTAAATTGTAGAAGGGAATGACAGGCACATAATGATAAAGTATTAACCAATTTAAACATTTCATTCCAAGTATCTTCAGAAATTGGAATCTGTAAATCTTGTTCCCAGAGATTTTAAATTTTGTCTAAAGGAATATTTCTTATTCCCAACAACATACCATAAATATTAGATATAGATCCATTATGGAAGGGTTTCAAATTAAAAATTGTATCAAGTAAATTCTTATCTGGACTTTTAGGAAATTATGTACTTGAGAACGCAAAAAGTCTCTAATTTGTAAATATCGAAAAGAAGTGTATTTTGGGTAGGCTATACTTAGCTGACAGTTGTTCAAATGAAGAGAGACTATCTCCAACAAACAAATCCTGAAAACATTTAATTCCCAATCTATTCCACTCTTTAAAAACTACATCAGTCATAGAAGGTTTAAAAAATAGTTCGAAAAAAGGGACTTGAAAGTGAAAAACTCAATAAACCAAAATATTTTCTAAATTGTACTCAAATCCTCAAAGTGTGTTTAACTACAAAATGATCAGTTAAATTACTTAAAGATAAAGGAATCGAAGATCCGAGAAGAGAAATGATGGAAAATTAATTAACAGAATTAGCTTCTAAAGAAACCCGGACTGGACAGTCCTCTCGATTAATGTAATATAACCAAAATGTAAGATTCTGTATATTGAATGTCCAGTAATAAAGCCTAAAATTGGGTATGGCTAAACCTCCATTCTTTTTAGCTTTTTGAAGATGAACTTTGTCTAATCGAGAAATTTTCTTTTTCTGTATATAAGAAGATATAATAGAATACAGAGAATTGAAAAAGGACTTAGGAATAAAAACAGGTATGGCCTGAAATAAATATAAAAATTTAAGCAAAATATTTATTTTAATAGAATTAATTCGGCCAATCAATGATAAAGGGAGGGGTGACCAATTTGATAGTGCCTTCTTAACATAATTCAGAAGTGTAAAAAAAAATTCTTTAAAAAGGAATTTATAATTCCTAGTAATTGTTATGCCCAAATAAGTAAATTGATTTCTTACAATTTTAAAAGGAAGGTTAGTATTAACTAATACCAAATTATTCAAAGGAAAAAGTTCACTCTTATGAAAGTTAAGTTTATATCCTGAAAACTGACTAAAGCAGGAGAGTAAAGAAAGTACGGAAGGTAAAGAAGGCATCACATTAGAGATGTAGAGCAATAGGTCATCAGCATAAAGCTAGACTTTGTGGGTAATACCCCTCCTTAAAATACCAGTGATATCATTAGATACCCGGAAAGCAATAGCCGAAGGTTCTAAGACCACATCAAAAAGCAAAGGACTCAGAGGACAATCTGTCTAGTTCCATGTTGAAGTTTAAATGGTTTAGAATTCTGAGAGTTAGTAAGAACCTGAGCAGAGGAAGATAGATAAAGGCATTTAATCCATTGAATAAAATCAGGCCCAAAGTTAAATTTTTCTAAAGTTTTAAATAAATAATTCCATTCAACCCTATCAAAGGCTTTCCCAGCATCTAAGGATATCACACATTCCGATATCTCTTTAGTAGGAGAATAAATAACATTCAATAAATGACAAATATTAAAGTGGGAGTATCAATTTTTGATAAATCCAGTCTGATCATCAGAAATAATAGATGGCAAAATATTTTCAATCCTATGAGCCAAAAGTTTAGATAAAATTTTAGTATCAACATTAAGTAAGAAAATTGGTCTAGAAGAAGAACATTCAGTTGGATTCTTATTCTTTTTAGAATAAGCAAAATAGAGGCTTCATAAAAAGATTGTGACAACCTACCTAATTTAAAAGAGTCCGAAAGGACTGAATATAAATGAGGTATAAGCAAAGAGGAAAAAGCCTTATAAAACTCTCCAGAAAATCCATCAGGACCCAGAGCCTTCCCCAATTGAACAACCTCGGCAATTTCCTCATTAGAAATGGGTTGATCCAGCAATTTTCGATTATCATCAGGAAGTGTAGGAATGTTTAATCGATCTGAGAAATTATTCATTACAGTATTATCTTTAGGAGGATCAGAACTATAAAGTTTAGAATAGAATTCTCTAAAAGTATCCTTTATTTCTAAATGATCAGATGTTTTATCATCATTAGCTTTACAAATTTCTTTAATTTGGTGTTTAACTATAGAGCTCTTTAATTGGTTACCCATTTTATCTCCATGAACATAAAACAGACTTTATCTTTTAAAAGTTGAGTTTCAATTGAATAACTTAAAAGCAGATCGTATTTAGTTTTAATTTCAACACATCTTTTATATAAAACAGGATCTGGAGCTAAAGCATATTTTTGGTCTAATTATTTCAACTGATTGGCTAATTCAATTCTCTCCATACTAGCTTTTTTCTTAACACTTGCGGTAAAAGAGATATTTTTTTCTCTAATATAAGCCTTAAAAGCATCCCATAAAATAAGACTAGAAGTCTCTTCTGGCGTATTCTCTTAAAAAAAAGAGTAATTTGTCTCTCCAAAAAATTTTAAAACTCCTTATCAAATAACAGATTTGGATTAAAATGCCAGAATCTGTTTATTTGGGAGACACCTGGAAGATTTAAAGATAAAAACACAAAAGCATGATTTGAAACAGCAATTTCTTTATATTCACTGGATTGAACCAATGGAATCAATTGACTATCAACAAAAAAATAATCCTGGAATATGTATGATGAACATAAGAAAAAAATGAGTACTCTTTATCTGTTCGATGCAAAAAGTGCCAAATATCAACAATATCACATTTCATTAGAAAAGATTGGATAAAGGAGACAGATCTACTAAAAGTCAATCATTTACAAGATGAGCGATCTAAAACAGGGTCTAAACAACAGTTGAAGTCTCCTCCTAAAACCACAGAATACAGACTTAAATCTGGTAAAAGCAAAAAAAAGCATTCAGAAAAACCTGGATCATCTATATTTGGGGCATATAAATTAGCAAAAACCATTAATTTATTATCTAATTTCCCTGACACTATAACAAAACACCCATTGGTATCAGACACTACATTATGTTGAATGAAAGAAACTGAATTGTCCATGAGAATCGAAACTCCTCTGGCTTTAGCCTGAAAGGAGGAATGAAAAAATAAGCCCTTCCAATGGATGAAAAGATGTAAATTTTCACATTTACAAATAGGTTTTCTTGTAAAAAAATAATTGAGACATTCAATTTCTTAATATAATTAAATATCTTATTACATTTCATAGGATGGTTTAATCCTTTCACAGTAAAACTAAGTAAATTGATAGTATGGTCCATTTTAAATATTACTTAAAAGAGAGGTTAGAATAAAAACTGCTGGAATATATATTAAATCCAGACAATGAACTTTAAGATAAAGTAACCAAGCAACAATTGAAGCTAAGAGAACCAAACAGCTGATAGAAAAGAAGAAATCCACCCCCTAACCCCCCACCCAAAGAGAGAAAGTCAACCAAAGGGCAGTCAACAGCTAAACCTACCAACATTACCATCCCAAAACAATCTACTGCCTGAGCTTCAAAAAATTTTCAAGGCTAATTGCATTCCAACAAGACACAACAAAAAATAGAGCAAAATTAAACTTATTAAAAAAACCTCATAAAAAATACAGTATAAAATATTAAAAAGAACTAAGAAAATTCAGACTATATTAACTTGGAAAGTATTAACTCAATGAAAACTTCCTGATGTTAAATCTTTAATTTTATAAGCAAAGAAATAAAAATACAAAAAAATTAGATATGAAGGTATACCAAAAGTAAACAAAAAACAATTGTTCATAAAAGAAAGTAATGAACAGTTAGACGGTTGATTCTAAAAAAAGGATCCATCAGGCAGACACAACATAGATTTATGTAGGAAATTATTGAACAGTTAAACTTCTGATACCGATTCTGAAATTAAAAAATCCTGCACCTCTTGAGTTGAACGGAACCATTTCTGAGAGCCATTTTTCAAAATGATTCTAAGATGAGAAGGGTAACAAAGAGAGGGTTTAAAACCTTTATTATACAATTCCGACATAACCTTTTTAAACTTGAAGCATTCATTCAACATCTTGGGTGAAGAATCCTCCATAATTCTGATCTTCTGGCCTTCATAATCAATCATACCTTTCCAACAAGATTCACGAATTAAAAGTTCCTTTGTTTGAAAGTGGTGAAGACAAATTATCACTGAACGGAGTTGTTCTCCTGGAGGAGGTCTTGGTACTGGCGATCTATGAGCTCGGTCTATTTTAGGTGGAGATTTTAAAATATTCAGAAATAAGTTAGCCAAAATGTTTGCAAAACATTTACGATGGCTGATTGCCTTCCATTATCTCTTTAAAACCCAGAATTCGTAAATTATTTCTTCTGCTTCTATTTTCTAAGTCGATAATCTTTTGTCTTAATTTTTCATTAACCTTTGACTGTTTATCACAGATCTTTTCCAGGACATCAATCTTCGTATCCAACATCATCAAAGTGTCTTCATTCTCTTTTATCCATTTATCATGTTCCCTTAAAGTTTTTTGAATAGAATCCAATTTTACATCCATTCGTTTAAATTCAGCGCTGAGTTGCCGGAATTTCTGCTGGAACTCCTCCGAAAGTTCATTTTTATGCTTTCAAATTGTCTCCATAATAGATTTGAAAGTTATAGGAGGGTCCTCTTCATTTTTTAGTAGGTTCGGTACCCCACATCATAAAACAATATTGCATTTAAAAGTAAGTTTTCAAAACAAGTTGGAAACAGTAAATTAAGCAGAGTAGGAGCAACTAAAAAAAATGCTGCTACTCCATCGACAGCCAGTAGGTTTCTCATGGTATTCTCAAGAGCAGTGATCCAGAACTATACAAGAAGTCCAGGTGTGACCTACAGAAGACTGTCTTAAGAGCAAGAGAACAATTCTGATTGAGGTTATAGATGGAATCGGATACACATCAGCTCTGACAGGGTTTGCAGGCCGTTATGTCCTACAAAGCAAAATTTAACATCAACAATGACAATGATGCTTCACTCCCATTTGAGCTCAATGCCTTTTTTACACACTTTGAAAGTGAAAATAAAACTGCATCGATACGGATCCCTGCAGCATCCAATGATCCTGTGATCTCTGTCTCAGAGGCCGACATCAGAACATCTTTCAAAAGGATGAACCCTCACAAGGCATCAGGCCCTGCTGGTATATCAGGTAGACCTCTGAAAACCTGTGCCAACCAATTGGTGGGAGTGTTCAAGGACATCTTCAATCTCTCACTGCTGCATTTGGAATCTCCCACCTGCCTCAAAAGAGCAATAATCATACCAATGCCTAAGAAGAGCAGGGAGAATGACCAATTCTCTGTGGCACTCACATATACAGTGGTGAAATACTTTGAGAGGTTGGTCATGAATCAACTCCTGCCTAAGCAAGGACCAGGGCCGCTGCAATTTGACTATTTCCGTAACAAAGCTACAGCAGATGCAATCTTACTGCTTCTCCACTTGACCTTGGAAAACCTGGACAATAGTAATAGCTATATCAGCCTGCTGTTTATTGACTACAGCTCAGTGTTCAACAAGATCATACCCTCAGTTCTAATCAAAAAGCCTCAAAACATAGGCCTCTGTACCTCCCTCTGCAACAGGATCCTTGACTTCCTCATCAGGAGACCACAATATGTGCAGATTGGAAATAACATCTCCTCCTCACTGACACTCAACACTGCCACACCTCAAGGATGTGTGCTTAGCCCACTGCTCTACTCTCTCTACACCCACAACTGTGTGGATAGGTACAGCTCAAATACCATCTATAAATTTGCAGACTACAACTATTGTTGGCAGAATTTCAGAAGGGTAAGTCAAGAGAACACACATCAGCCCAGTTCTTGGGTGTCAATATTTCTGAAGATCTATCCTGGGCCCAATATGTTGATGCAGTTACAAAGAAGGTACGGCAGCAGCTATATTTCATCAGAAGTTTGAGGAGAGTTGGTATGTCACCAAAGACGTACTGTGGAGAGCATTCTAACTGGTTGTATCACTGTCTGGTATGGAGGGGACACTGCATAGGATCAGAAAAAGCTGCAGAAAGTTGTAAGCTTAGCCAGCTCCATCATGGGCACTAGCCTTTCCACCATCCAGGACACCTTCAAAAGGCAATACACACAAAATACTGGACGGTCTCAGCAGGTCAGGCAACATCTATGGAAATGAATAAACTGTTTAAGGGCAAGTCTCTTCCTCAGGACCTTCGAAAGGTGAAGCCTCAAAAAGACAGCATCTATCAATAAGGACACCCATCACCCAGGCTATGCCTTCTTCTCATTGCTACCATTGAAGAGGTGCATGAGCCTAATGACACACACTCAAGGTTTTACAGCCAACTCCTTCCCCTCCAGCTTCAGATTTCTTAATGGATAATGAACCCATGAACACTTCCTCAGTACTTTTCCTTCTCTTTTTGCACTATTTACTTAATTTATTTTTTATATTGTTACGAATGAGGAGCAAATCTGATGGACAGAAAGGTCCAGAATCGCCAATGCCCCCCCCCCCCCTTCCTTTTTGAGAATCGCAAGATCGCTATTATTTTGGGTCTGAGACCCAGGAAATGAGAGAGAGAGATGCAGGATCACAGCAAAGGCAGTTGTTATACACAACCAGGTGGAATGTCTCTTAACAAAAGCGGAACGGAACCACTGATTACTGCTATTGTCTCTTGGAGAAGGAATTGTGTATTGAGTACTGTACTGGTCATTGAAACCCCTCAGGGGACAACCAGAGTGGTCTGGTTGAGGGATTGCATCATCCTAACCTGATTGACATCTGAGACCCACTTGAGTGAGGATAAAAGAGGGGTCTGGGGAACACCCCTCAGACACACCAGGAGAAACGCTAGAAATCCAGTGACAGCGTTTTATAGCGAAAGCTGGTGAGAGCTCGTGTGTGTGTCCTCCCTTGCCTGGGTGGCGGGCTCATCACGGAAGAATGGTTTAGCTAATGGAGAGGTCATACTTGAACGGCCACAGCAACGAGACACCGACGGATCGAAATCATAAAGGAAGGTTGGCAAAAACAATAGCGGTAACTGTTCCTATTCTTCTATCTCTCTCTCTCTCCAACAATTGCAACACAGTGACAAACAAACGACGGCAGCCTGTGTGAACTGCAGCGAACTTTATATTTCCATCGGACAATTCATTATCCCCTAGACAACGATAGAGCTTATTTCTTATTGATTATTATTATTCCCGCACTTTTAGGTTTAGTATTGACGACGTATATTATCTGTATATTTGCATTGATATTATTTTTGTGTATTTTTACTAATAAATACTTTTAAAAATAGTATCACCAGACTCCAATGGATGCCTCTATCTTTGCTGGTAAGTAACCCAGTTACGGGGTTCGTAACAATATATACTTCTTATTGTAATTTATACTTCTCCGTGGATTGTCACCTTGTCGTGGTGGAGAAGTTTGTGTGGTCCTGAGATCCCGAGAGCGATGCCAACTGGAGCTATGCTCCTGGTAGGGTCACCCATGGTGGTAAGGTTGAGGGTAAGATCCCTGACCAAGAACAATCCAACCAAGACCTCAATGGTGGAACAGGCAGATTAAGTTACTTTGAACTCAGCAGCTGTGAATGCGGATGAAGGCTGCAACAAACCCATCAGCTCCAATCATTGTGGTTTCCATGCCATTGGGATCAGTTGGTTGATTTGTGAAGTATTGTGTGCTTCTTGATTGCAAAATCAAGTACACATTAAACAAATACATGCACGGGCGTCTTCACTCTGTGGGCCACTTCTTCATGTCTTTCAGTGATCAGGGGACAGCAACGGGAGCAGTCAATGTGATGGCTGGAAGCTCCTAGTCAAGAACTGGCACGAAAGCGGTGAATACTTGATTCAGTCACTCAACTTTTGGACAGAAGCAGGAAAGTTCTTCGGTAGCAGTATTCACGTCTGAGCAACCCTATTTAGAATCCACTCTGCTCACCCTGAAATGGGAGGGGGCTAGAAAAGGTGCCTTAAAAATAGTCTGCTTCACCCCATCCTGTCTGGAAAACCACTTACAGAAGGATCACCATCATGCAGTCGAAAAACATCGAGAAGTGAAACTATGAAATTTGCAACCTGGAATATATGAACTCTGATGGATAACTCAAACTCAGACTGACCAGAGAGGAGAACTGCCTTTGTTGCCCGGGAACTCCAAAAATTCAACTTTGACATTGTTGCTCTGAGTGAGACCCGCAGAGCTGGAGATGGGCAACTAAAGGAAAAGTAAGGTCAATGCACCTTTTTCTGGAAAGGACTTGATCCTGAACAACCAAGGATCCATGGAGTAGGTTTTGCCATCCAAAACAGCCTACTTCAGAAGCTGACAGAACAACCACTGGGAATCAACAGATGTCTCATGACTCTGCAAATCCAGCTCGTCAAGAACCAACATGCCACCATCATCAGCGCCTATGCTTCAACTCTGGAATCTGAAGATGAAGTAAAGATGAACTTCTACGCCCAACTTGATGATGTCCTTTCCTCTGTTCCCAGCAACCACAAGATCATTCTCTTGGGAGACATCAATGCCAGACTCGGGAAAGGTCATAGGCTGTGGACTGGAATAATGAGCAAGGAAGGAGTTGGCAAGATCAACATCAATGAAACACTCCTCCTCACCAAATGTGCTGAACACAACCTGGTGATTACAAACACAGTATTTCGCCAGAAAAACAGGCACAAAGTCTCTTGGCAGCATCCACACTCCAAACACTGGCACCTCATCGACTACATCCTTGTACAATCTCGGGACAAACAAGCTGTACTGATAATAAGAGCTGTTACTAGTGCCAACGAGTGCTGGACAGACCATTGACTCATCTCGTCCACCATGAGAATGAAGATTCAGCCCAAAAGGAAACACCAAAATCAGAACACTATTAAGAAATTCAATGTTGACATCCTTCAAGACATCAACAATGCATAGAAGTTCCATCAAAATCTTCAAGAACAACTGCCTCAACAAATCCCACCATCTGTAGAAGAACACTGGAGTCAATTGAAGAACGCTATCATCACCTCCTGCAAAAATACAATTGGGTTCAAGACAAAAAACATCAGGATTGGTTCAATGATAACGAAAAACTACTCCAACAACTCGTCGGCGAAAAGAAAAAGCTTTCATCATCTTACAAAATGACCAACAATCGGCTGCCAAAAGGAAACGCTATCAGGAATGCAAGGCTGCAGTCCAGAAGAGCACCCAAAACCTGAAAAACCAATGGTGGAGGAAGAAAGCTCAGAAAATCCAACAACTAGCTCAATCCAACAGCAACACTCAAGGCTTTTTTAACGCAACTAAAGCTATTTTTGGCCCATCCACTCACAGTCAAGCCCCTCTCAAAAGCAAAGATGGTTCAACCATCCTGAAGAGCAATGCTGACATCAATTCTAGATGAAGGGAGCACTTTGAAGATCTTCTAAATCAAACCATCTCATTTGACAGGAATGTGATTAACAACATTCCAAAACAGCCCATTGATGACTCCTTAAGCAAAATACCAACACTTGAAGAAGTCAAGGAAGCCATCAAATCCTTGAATAACAACAAGGCCGCTGGATTCGATGGAATACCAGCCGAGGTCTACAAAATTGGAGGTAACTCACTTCATTACCAACTGCATCAATTTCTCATCAAGATCTGAATAAATGAAAACATACCAGCAGACTTTAGAGACTCAGCAATCGTTACCATCTAAAAAAGGAAAGGCGATTAATTCGAATGCAGAAACTATCGTGGAATTTCCCTGTTAGCAACAGCAGGAAAGATCCTCACCTGCATCATGAATAACCAGCTCAAGCCTTTAGCCGAGAAGATCCTTCTGGAGACAAAAGCTGGCTTTAGACCATCACGTGGAGCAATCGACATGATCTTCACAATGCGACAACTACAAGAAAAATGTTGTGAACAACTTCAACCTTAGTACACGGCATTCATTGACCTCACCAAAGCCTTTGACTTGGTTTCAAGGGAACTCCTATGGGATGTCCTATCCACCTATGGATGCCCTGAAAAGTACATTCGAATCCTGAGACTCTTCCACGATGGCATGCTTGTCACAGTCATGGTCAGCAACAATAACTGTGAGCCTTTTCAAGTCAAATCAGGAGTAAAACAGGGATGCGTGATTGCCCCAACTTTGTTCACCATCTTTATTGCGACAATCATCCACATCATCGAGGACAACCTACCCCCAAGAATCGAACTTGTCTACAGAACTGATGGCGGACTTTTCAATCTTGCCCATCTCAAGTCCAAAAACAAGACATCCACGAGTTCCCTCATCGAGTTCCAATACACAGATGACAACAGTGTTGCAGCTCTCTCAGAAAACCACCTACAACAGATTCTGACTGCCTTCAACCGTGTATACATGAAACCTGGACTTACCATCAATTCCAAGAAGACTCAGATCATCTACCAACCGTCACCAACTGAGACAAATTGGATGGAACCATCAATTCAACTTTGTAAAACAACCCTGGAAAACGTGGACCACTTTCTGTATCTTGGCAGTCATCTCTCCTCCAATGTCGACCTTAATGACGAGATCCAACATCGTTTTAAATGCGCTGGAATACCTTTTGGACGTCTCCAAACAAGAGTCTTTAATGATCGTGACATCAGAACAGACACCAAAATGTTAGTGTACAAAGCAGTGATGATCCCAACACTCCTGTATGCATCAGAAACCTGGACAACATACCGACAACGTCTGAAGGCACTTGAAAAGTTCCATCAACACTGTCTTCGAAACATCTTAAATATCAGCTGGGAAGATAGGAGAACCAACGTCAGCATGCTAAATGAAGCAAAAACAACAAGCATTGAAGCCTACGTCATCAATAACCAACTAAGATGGAGCGGTCATGTTGTTCGGATGAAAGACGAATGTCTGCTGAAACAAATCTTCTACTCCCAGCTTAAAGAAGGCAATGTAAAAGAGGCGCACAACAGAAGAGATTCAAGGACGTCTTAAAAGCCAACATGAAGAAATGTAACATCGACATCAACATTTGGGAAACCAATGCCAAGGACAGGAAACTCTGGCAAACTATCATCTGAGAAGGAACAGCAACTTTCGAAGCCAACAGATGTGCAGCATTAGAAGAAAAGAGAAAAAAATGGAAAGAGAGGCAGCAACAACCAAAGCCCGATCTGCCATCTGGAACTACCTGTCCTGAATGCGGAAGTATTCTCAAAGCCAAGATCGGACTCATATGGCACTTGAGAGCCCATAAATAGATCAACAGAACGAAGACCATCATCCTCAACCTCAAGGGATAGCCATGACGATGATTGTAATTTATAGTTTTTAATACTATGTATTGTAATGTACTGCTGAAAAACAACAAATTTCATGACATATACCGGTGATATTAAACTTGATTCTGAATCATTTATCCTTCTGTTCCTTCTGATGTGAGAAAATATTGATGTTCTTGATAAAGGGATCAACCATTATGGGGAGAAGGCAGAAGAATATGGATGAAAAAATATCAGCCAAATTTGAATGGCAGAGCAGATTCAAAGGACCTAATAGTCTAATTTTGCTCCTCTATCTTAGGGTCTTATGGAATCATACAAGTGATATGCTGCCTCATTTTACAATTTGCAATTTGAAAACCAATTTTTGTTAAATTATTGTGTCATCGATTTCATGAATGGGCAACACCAGTTAATATTAGGTTGCACAATTTAAAACTAGTCTGCAATTCTTCAAGGGACTTGCATCATAAAGAAGGCACACCAGTGGCTATACTTCATGAGGAAGTTGGGTATGTCACCTAAGACTTCAAATTCCTATCAATGTACACTGGAGAGCATTCTGACTAGATGCACCACAGTCTAGTATAGACCTCTCAGTACACAGGATGAAGGCAGTATCTATCATTAAAGACCCTCACCATCCAAATATGCCCTCTTTTCATTCCTACCATCAGGGAGGAGGTACAGGAGTCTGAAGGCCCACACTCAACATTTTAAAAACAGCTTCTTTCCCTCCATTTTTGGATTTCTGAATGATGAATGAATCCATGAATAGTAACTCGTTATACATCATTTGCACTATATTTTACTTTTGTAATTTTGTCTTTTGCTGTACAGCTGTCGCAAAAGAGCAAATTTCATGACGTCATTGATAATAAATATGATTCTAATTCTGATTCAGTAGGTGCTAGTAAACATTCTGCAAGAAGTAATATTTCTAGATGGAAGAATTTAGTTCCCACAACTGCAATTTATTTCAGTCATAGAACCACTGTTTCCTTTAATTTTATCTGCAAAATGATATTGCAGATAAAATTAAAAGAAACCTTTTGTTAGAAATATAATGGAAAACAAAATGTTTAGAAACTTCTGTTCTCTCCTAGAACTTAAATATTGCTACTGTCCTTCCAAAGTCGCATTTCCAAACTCTGAAAACACTGAGGAATGGAACTTTTCATTATGTTAATGTTTTGTCGGAAGGCCGAGCAGTAATTAATGCAACATTGTTTGGGGTATTTGGGCAGGTAAGGATAAAATACTTGAACAAGATACTACAAAACACTACATGAAATGACTTATCAATGTCATTAAAACAATGCAGTTATTCTAATATGATCTTTCTGGCATGTTTTATCTCATGTTATAGCTAAGAGAAGATGTTTTATGGTATTTTGCTTACATATTTTTACTAATGGCATAGCAATCCACATTAAAGATGATAGACTTTGCATGACAACACCGTAGTCAATGTAGTAGATTTTTAACTAAACTGTTTTTATGCTTCTCTTCACAGTTCCACTGTAAATGTTGCTTTAATCTAATGCTGATTTTTTTCTCTTACTTGTTCATTTTATATACCTACCATTCATATAATTATTACTTTGCATATTGAAATAACCAAAATAGTTCAGAGTTTTAGGAATCAAAGTAGTGAAAGCTTAGAAGGGGGATACTAAATCTTTGTTTTTTAGAGCAAGATTTTTAGACTTCAGGGAATTGTAGGTTATAGGACCTAGAGAAGGAAGGTGAAGTTGGGTCATAGATTAGTTCACCATGGTCTTATGGAATGGGTGCTGTATGACGTTGTTCTGCTCATGTTTCTTATGTTTACTATGTTTGCTGGAAAGCATTAATATGTTAAGATAGGTATTGATGTTAACTCACTACACCAAGATTTGATTTAACAGACAAAAAAAAATCGAAGCAGCTATTTATTACACATTTATTTAATTTCTTATAAATGGGTAATATCTATTTCATGTGTTATTTTTTCCACAAATAAATCTATTTAAAAACAATTTGTCAAATCTGCTTGTAATATCTCTGACTACTTAAAGCAGCAGTGAGCAATGAAGTTCCATATGTGACATTTATCAGCACTGGCAGCAAGGATCCTGAAGCAATTATTTATGAGATTGATGGTGACCCTGACTCAACTCTGAGAGCAGATCAGTCATTTATGTGAACTTATGCAGGTTCTCAGAGGTCACTTATGGTGACTCAGATCTCAGTTCAACTAGTTCTCTTCAGGTTCATTTTGCAGTGAATTGTGAAGCATTCTGTTTACGACAATAACAAAAGTCTAACCCTGTACATACAATTGGAACTTAAGTCTTCAGCATTAGCAAAATCTAGATCTCACAACTTAAAAATCTGGGCAAAAACTAATTTTGGATATTATATTTTTGTTGTTCTAATTTTGGTGAGTTGGACAGCAGAAGAAGATGTCCGTTTGTTATTAATCACATACTTTTAATTCCCCCAGGTACAAGAAGTGCAAAATCAGTTAACACAATTTAACATGAACAATTTTTGTCCCTCAGGCATTGCACAGTTGAGCTTCTAATGAAAAATTGATTTAAAAAACAAATGATGGCAATTTGTGGCATTGAGCCAAGTTAGACTGGAGCACTAGCAATCAATGCCTTTGATTAGAGTTACTGGCCTTGATTTAAAAAGTGCTAGTGTTACGAATGTGCCACAGCTCTGAGGGGCCGAAGGGTGCGGGGTAGCCCCCTCCTTTGTGAGAATCGCAAGATTACTATTAAGTCAGTTCAGGGGACACAGGAAATGAGAGAAAGACATGCAGAATCCACAAAAGGGTGGAATGTGTCCTGGCCTCCGAAAGGCGGACCCATTGATACCGGCTATTGTCTCTTGGAGAAGGACTTGTGTATTGCATCCTGCACGATGCATCAGAGCCCCCCCAGGCATTGAACCGAGGGGGAAGGTTGGTGGAGGGATTGCATCATCCCAACCTGATCGACATCTGCGACCCTGTGAGTCAAGATAAAATGAAGGTCCGGGGGAACAGCCCCTCAGACGCACCAGAAGAAACGCTAGCGATCCCGTAATAGCGAAAGCCGGTGGAAGGCCACGTGCGTCCGCTTCCATTTGCCCCGGAATCGGTGACCTTTGCCACAGAAAAACGGTTTTTAGCTAACAACGGGGAACTCAACTTCCCAACAACTCTGGAAGGATTGACATCATAAAAGGAATCGGCAAGTTTTTCTCTAAATCTCTCTCTCCCCAACGGCTGCAGCCTGTATGAACTGAACAAACTATATATTTCCATCGGACAATTCATTATCCCCTAGACAACGATACAGCTTATTTCTTATTGATTATTATTATACCCGCACCTTTAGATTTAGTATTGACGACGTATAGTATCTGTATATTTGCATTGATATTATTTTTGTGTCTTCTTACTAATAAATACTGTTTAAAAATAGTATCATCAGACTTCAACAGACCTCTCTATCTTTGCTGGTAAGTGACCCAGTTACGGGGTACGTAACACTAGTAAGAAGTTTGATTCTTTTTCTTTATTTGACTTTATTATAAAGTTCTTAATTACTTTCCTGTACTTTCATATCTTTAATTAAACCAATTTGTATTTTATTTAAGAGCATTTAGAATTGTATATGTCTCTGGTTATCAGAGATGCTTAAGAATAGTTGAAAGGACTTAGACGGCAGCAAGTTGTCAAAAGATCTTCAGAAGATTCCAGATACAGAGCCTCAGGATATACCAAATGAAACCTAGTTGCTGCTTGACTTCTGCTCTGCTTCACAGAAGTACACCCAACTACAGAGGATTCTGCCATATCCTTAAAAATTTAATAGGTTTGGAGTTCCAGGATAAAATTTTTATTTATTTTGCTTCTATAAGTCTGTTCTATATAATTACAGAAAGTGGCTACACCCATTACCAACCAACAAGAAGTAATTATTTATAAACCAATTTTCCTGGAGCCAGGTGTTCTTGTCTTCCCATGGCACCCCAAGCCTCAAAGTTATCGGCACATAATTAAGGTAGTATGAAACTCAGTTATCTGAATAACTCCCTAATTTACAAAAGCATGTATAATCTGTATATATTCTGTCAGAATGGGTTGAGTAGACGGGTAATTTTTCAACTAATTCAAATTTGGGTGGGTGAAGTGAGTAATATAAAGCCAGTGAATCAAACCTGATCTTTTTATACACTACCCTATCCTAAAGAAAAGGACCTGAACCCCAAGTACTTTGAAAATTGGTTATTGGGTTTTTATTGTCACATGTACCAAGATACAGTGAGAAGTTTGTCTTCATTTCTGTTCATAGAAATCAAATCCTTACACAGGGTATTGAGGTAGAACAAGGTAAAACAGTAACAATGCAGAATAAATTCTAAAAGCTATTGAGAAAGTGCAGGACAGATAAACAATAAAATGCAAGGTCTTAACAGGGTAGATTCTGAGGTCAAGTGCCCATCTTATGGACAAGGGCAACATTTAACAATCTTACTACACCATGGCAGAAGATGTACTTGAGCTTGGTGGTACATGCTTTCAGGCTTTTGTATCTTCTGCCCAATGGGAGAGAGGAGAAGAAAGAATATCCAGGGTGGGTAGGGTCTTTGATTATGCTGGGTGCTTTACTGAGGCAGCAAGAAGTGTAGGCAGAGTCCATAGAGGGGAAGCTGGCTGCTATGATGTTTTGAGCAGTTCCCACAACTCCGTAGTTTCTTGCAGTCATCTGCAGACAGTTATCATACCAAGCCATTATGCATCCAGGTCAACTGTTTTCTGTGGTGCACCATAAAAATTGGTAAAGGTTGACGAGGACATGCCAAGTTTCTTTAGCCTCCTAAGGAAAATGAGGCATTGTTGAGCTTTCTTCCTTGTGACATCAACGTTGTTGGATTAGGGTTGGAACTTGGAACTTGAAGCTGTCAACCCTTCCAACCTCAACACCGTTGATGTAGATAGGAGCATGTGTACCACCCCCTTTCTGAAGTCAATGACCAGCTCTTTTGCTTTGTTGACATTGAGCGAAAAGTTGTTGTCAGGACACCATGTCATTAAGTACTCTTATCTCCTCCTGTATGCTGACTCAATGTTACTGTTCATTATGTGTGCATAGTGGCTTATAATATTGTTTTTATTAAATATATTACCAGTAAATATGAAAGACATGCATATTTTGTCTTGGGCATCTCATATTTAAAGCTTTTAAATGTACTTCTTTGGGAGCTTTTGTTACAAATGTTCAAAAACAAGAAGCATTTCAATAGACTTGAGGAGGAGAAACTGCTTTTGGCAATGGGGTCTGAAACCAGTGAAAGCAAATTTAGTAAAATTGTCAAAAGAACCAGATGAGATACTAGAATCCTTTAAGCAATGGATTGTTTAGATCTAAAATTTAGTATGTAAAAGGTGGTAGAATAAATCAATATTAACAAGTGAAAGATCATTGGAAGAATATTTGAATTTGCAGAGATGTGGGCAGAGAGCAGAAAAGAGGGACAAATTGGAAAGCTGTCTCAAAAAACCACACAGATGTATTAAGTTAAATGTCCTTTGCTATATCATTCTATGCAGTATTTCTCTCAAACTGTTTGTCATTTAGCAACAAGCAGAAAATGGTATTTACATCTGATAATTCCCTTGTCCACCCAGATATAAATGCTGCCTTATAAATGCTTGCATTCTTCCCAATCTAGTGCTCTTAAGTCCTCACTTGCTACAAATGGTTGCTGAATAATTCAAGCAAACAAGCATGATTTAATGCACATTCAGAAAAAAAGTACAATTTGTATTCTAAAGTGTTTTAAACTTGCATTTGTATTCACCAGGTTAATGGAGGAAGTGGGAACTTCACATGGTCATCAAGTAATGAAAGTGTTGCTCTAGTGACTGTAAAAGGTTTGATAGCAACTGGTGATAACCTAGGTTTTAGCATTATACAGGCGAGGGATGTGGAAAATCCAATTCACTTTGGCGAAATGCAAGTAAGTCAGAAATAATTATTTCCTTAACTATTTAATACTGATGATCCTGTTTTCCAAGTTCATTTATTTGTGGATTGATGTGAAACCAATTTAGAAGATATTTGTTGGTGTTAAGTAATGTCATGAGTGGTAGAGTGGGGATATATCTCTACCAATGGAGGTGTAAAAAACTCCTTCCCTCCCCTATCCTGCAGGTCACCTTGGGCAATGTCTAGCACCTGCTTAGACCACCCCCCTCCAGTCTGAATCAGGGTCACATGATGCCATGGAAGCAATTTGTGGTTGATTGTATGAGCAGCTGATGCATATTGCAAGTCCTAGTTATATGTCCACTGATGACAGGCCCGTAATCTCAGAAGAGTATTGATAATGGCTGGGATCACCTGTCTTGTAAAGACACTTCCCTGAAGAAAACAATGGCAAACCACTTCTGTAGAAAAATTTGGCAAGAACAATCATGACCACGGATAGAGAAAAGAATAAGAACAACAGTTCTTCCCCACAGGCAGATTGAAAACTGATGGAAGACCATGATCGCCCATGTCATATGACACAGCACACAATGATGATGATGATAACTAATGTTCATTGAAAATTCTGAACACTTGCTCATATTAGTTTTTATTTAGATTTTGTTTTGTTTTTTTAACTCTACCTTTATAAATAGCTTTGAAGTTGGGTCTAACATGGGCACAACAATAAGTCCAATCTGTAGCATAATGCAGAAACTCTTTTCAGATAGGTGCTTTATTAAAATTTAAAGCAACCGCTTTCTGCATGAATCATGTTGGTAATTGGGTATTTCACCCAAGAGTGTTAGATTCTTTTGATAGTCTGCTGTCTGTGTTCAGAAGTATACATATAGTATCTCAGATACAAAGTCTGGTGTTTATGGTGGAGATTAACTTCCTTTTACTCTTTCTTTATGGGCCATATGAATGAATTATCTTGGATGAATAATGTAGATTTAAAAATTAATTTGGTATTTTGCATGATTGTAGATAAATGTGCTGAGACCAGTCAGTATAGATTTTGTCCAATCCCGAATAGAGATTGAGGTTGCTCAATCTCTTTACCTACCTGTTATGGTTTATGGACTCATGGAGACGGATGCCATGGAAACAGTTCCAGTGAATGACTGCACACTAATGAACTTGGCAGTAGAAATGGACAAGCAAGGGGTATTCAGAGTCATTCAAGGTACATCTGAAAGCATGATTCAGTTTTGTGGTTTGCAACTGAAAACAAGGTATTTTGTTTTTATTAAACATTTCTTTGAAGATCTGAAATTTTTGCCAGCAGCACTGAGTTTCTTTACATTTAGTGAAGAATTCAATACTTCTGGATTAAATGAGTTTATATGTTCCAAAATACTATTTACTCAGTTGGAAAGGGTCAGGAATCGTGTTTGGGAAGCCTTGGATATGCACGTAATGACGTCATGCTTGTGTAGTGCTCATTTAGAACAATGCAGGAACGCATTAGGATATGTTCATCCTGCTCCTATCCTGTACAGTTCTGTAACTCTCTACTGAGGTTTCACTTTGATTCTCTTTTTAGATCTGTTTTGCACAATTAACTATGCAAAATAAAAATTTTCTTCAACTGTATCTCCTCAGCTTCATAGTTCTTAGTGTTGCATCATTAATAGTCTGATTGATTATTTTTAGGTTTGTATTCATTGTGAGTCCCCACATTGATCTCTGTCTGCCACACTGTTAATCACACATTTAGACTATGGCTGTGCCCTTGTTCAGCTTTCTAAGTTATGTATCATTTAACTCAGTGTCATCATCAACTTTGTGACTCGTTTTCTTCAGTTAATACATATTTAAAATAGTGATTAGCTGAACTTTAGTCAAGAAATTTGGGGGATACTCCTAGCTATATGTCGTCAAACAGAATGCGTAATGTATTACCCTTCTACCCTCCTAACATAATCTCAATTAATTTCATGAGCTTCCTTATGCTTTTCTGCACACCTCCAGTATAGTACTTAAACACGTGTCTGAAGCCTATAAATAACATTTCTTGTTTCTACTTTTACCTTTTTTCTCATAAATTATCCATTACAAATTAATGTTCTTAAAAAAAGGTTGCAGCTTTTACTAAGGTAATACCTATTGTGAAGAACTTATATAAGATAATTAATAAATATTTGCACTTTTAAACAAAGTTTGTGCCAAAAATGAAGGATTTGAAACTAAAAAAAGGCATTTTTATACTTGACTAACCATACATTGATACTAGAACAGTTTGATACTATGATGTTCGATGCAACATTTTCACTGTCTTATATAATAACAAATCATTTCAAGTTAATTATATATAGTTTTATTAGAATTATATTCTTCTAGTAAATCAGTTTTATGACCAGTTAAAACTTTGTCACTTTTTTCCCTCCAGGGAATTTAGAGCCAGATGTGGATCACTGTACTGGGATAATTGTACAAGCAGAGACACCAGGTTATACATTACTAACAGCAAGTGCTGGATTTCTGGGGGTCCATTTCAGCAGCAGCATAACCATTGCTTCTTACAATCGGCTTAGAGTAAGCACTTATGATACGTTATTCTACCTATGATGACAGTGATGTTCAGCACAATTTCAGAAATACAGGCTTCTTGATCATGCTCAGAATCATGTATGCAAGTGGTTCCCAATCTTTTTAAGTGAAATGGAGACAAGAGACTGCAGATGCTCGTACCATTTATCATATTTCAGCCTCTGTCTTCCACCTGGCTCCACCTGTCCTACAATTTTTCTTTTTTTTCTCTTATCTGTTTCCACTTATCAACCACCTTATCTGTCTCAGAATACCCACACCCCCTGCCTCCATCTATTCATCATTCCCTACCTCACATGGTCCCATCTATCACTAACTACCTCTGTCTTACCCCTCTCTTTCACTTCTGTGTACTACATTAATTGAGTCACTCATAGTACTAGCTTTTTCCAGCATTGAAAAATCCTCTTGATTTCCACTCTGTCGAGGCTCCTCAGAATTATAAATGTTTCCCTCAAGTAACCTCTAATTCTTCTAAACTCTAGCAGATGTAAGCCCAGTTCATGCAAGTAACGTTTCCTGTTAAGGGAATCTGCCCATTCCAATTGTTATTCTAATGACTCTTCTCTGAACTGCTTCCAATACATTAAAATCCTTACCTTGTTTTTGTTAAAAATTAGAATTTCATTTCAAGAGAATGATTCCCGGGCATTTACTATTCTGCTCCTCCAAACTTCAGGCTATTGACCCAGTTGCTGTCGCTATGGTCACTCTAACCTCTTCAAAAGAAATGCTATTTGAAGGAGGTCCCAGACCTTGGGTACTGGAGCCATCAGGATTCTTCACAGAACTGAGTGGTGAAAAGAAGGATACAATAATTATCAAACATCAAGCTCCTTTGGTGAAAATGAAAAATCATCATGGGTTCAGAGTCATATGTGTATCCTTGGGAGAACAGGTAAGAAAGCGAAAAGGGTGAAACATAGAAACATAGAAAATAGGTGCAGGAGTAGGCCATTCGGCCCTTCGAGCCTGCACCCCCATTCAGTATGATCATGGCTGATCATCCAACTCAGAATCCTGTACCTGCTTTCTCTCCATACCCCCTGATCCCTTTAGCCACTAGGGCCATATCTAACTTCCTCTTAAATATAGCCAATGAACCGGCCTCAACTGTTTCCTGTGGCAGAGAATTCCACAGATTCACCACTCTCTGTGTGAAGAAGTTTTTCGTCATCTCGGTCCTAAAAGGCTTCCCCTTTATCCTTAAACTGTGACCCCTCGTTCTGGACTTCCCCAACATCGGAAACAATCTTCCTGCATCTAGCCTGTCCAATCCCTTTAGAATTTTATACATTTCAATAAGATCCCCCCTCAATCTTCTAAATTCCAGTGAGTATAAGCCTAGTCGATCCAGTCTTTCTTCATATGAAAGTCCTGCCATCCCAGGAATCAATCTGGTGAACCTTCTCTGTACTCCCTCTATGGCAAGAATGTCTTTCCTCAGATTAGGGGACCAAAACTGCACACAATATTCTAGGTGCGGTCTCACCAAGGCCTTGTACAACTGCAGTAGAACCTCCCTGCTCCTGTACTCAAATCCTTTTGCTATGAATGCCAACATACCATTTGCCTTTTTCACCGCCTGCTGTACCTGCATGCCCACCTTCAATGACTGGTGTACAATGACATCCAGGTCTCGTTGCATCGCCCCTTTTCCTAATCGGCCACCATTCAGATAATAATCTGTTTTCCTGTTCTTGCAACCAAAGCGGATAACCTCACATTTATCCACATTAAATCGAATTAAATCCCAATTTTTTAAAATTATTAAATCAGTTGTCGATTTACCAGATAAGAATGAAACCTCATGATTTTATGAATAAAACTAGTTAATCATACTATTTTCTCAATTTGACATACAAAAACATGGAATAAATTGATACAATTTGTTCAAATGTTATTGTGGAGAATAACCACATATTTCTTAGTTGGTACACGCTGGTTTATGGTAATTTCTTCACAGACTAAGGGGTTCAATTCAGGAGCTTAAGAATTTGAAGAAATGACATTCTCCAGTTTTTGGAAGTCTCTCCATTTTCTGTTGTTATGATTAGAGATGCTTTGTGCAGACTTCTATGAAATAATTCCACACTACTAGTTATTTCAGAATCCTAAACAGAACAAGAAATCTGTTAACCTTCAGATCAAAGAGGATAATTGATTAGGAAGATCATGAGTTCGAATGTAACAGGACATTTATTGAGTTTAGGGAAATTTTTGAATTGTGCTTGATTAAAGATATTTGGTTCAAAAGCGTAGTGACTTTGAATACTTGGTAATGTATGCTTTGATGTTGATAATAAGCATGTAAAAGACAATGCTCAAGTTATTGCACACTGTTAGATCCTGTGTTTTGCTGTTTGGAGATCGTTTGGATACTTCAGTGCTCTGCACTCTCCGAGAAGAATACAGGAGGCAGAGTCAGCGTGCACGAATCTCATGGCAGGCAGGCTGCAGAACGGGGCACAAGCTGACGTTTGGCTAGATTTCACCAATTATAGCTTCCATTGTTTGCTGATTAAAGCAACAAAGGAGATTGAATCATCGAAGCGAGTGTAGACAGTGAGCGTCGGTTACTTGCCTTTTGATCAGTTGCTCTGTAATGGAGAGGGGAGAGCCTGTTCCATTTTGTTCGTTTTTTTTTGTGTAGGGGATGGATTTCGGGGTTGATGGACCTGACCTGTTTTGCTCGATTTTTTTTGTGGGGAGGTGGGATTTGGAGGTTGATGATCGTGCTGCCTTTCTTTTCTTTCTTGGTGTCATGGCTATCCAGAGAATTGAAGAATTTCAGAGTTATGTACTTTGATAATAAATTAACCTTTGAACCTTTGATAACATAAGGCCAGGTTTGGAGAACCAGGCCACACCACAGATGACTTGCATGACTTTTAAAGAGGTCTAATGGCTTTGCCGGAATAGATAAGTTCAAGAGAGTTGCAATATTATTATAAATAGATGAAAGAAGATAAATGGCAGTGATGAAAACAGCAGTAAGATTAAATAATAAAGAATTATTAATCACAAGTCACAAATGGACAGGATGTGGGTAACATTAATTATGGCAGTATGATGCTGTATGTAAGGAGAACATGCACTTGGAGGGTAGTGAGGTGATTGTGCTCTTGCCTTCCAAGCAGATGTTTAAGTGTTGTTAAGAAGTAGAAATGAAGATGAACAGTGTTTAAACAAATCAGAATTATTAAAACATGGTTGTTAAAGTCAAGGATATTACGATAAAGCTTGAAAATGAATGAAGCTAGTGTCAGTAAGAGCATCAGTATAGTGATACAAAAAGGGCAAGTTGGATCATCAGGGGTTGAGAAGGAGTGAACTTCACAAAGACTTTCAAAACTATAGTTTAGCATCTTCAACAGAGATAGCTGAATGTATAAGCCTGTCTTTTGCATTTCAAACACTGTCAGACCTTCAGAATATTTTAAGCATTATCTATGTATTGCAAAGTCATTTATGATATTTGTGGCTTTTTGATCCATTGTTAGGTATATTGATACAAAAATCTATCAGGTCACTAATCCTTGAGGCAGGGAGTGGTGGCATTTTGTGATTTACGTGGATTGTAACTTGATCATGCATTATACTCTGTACATTGGTTGATGTTTTTGCCTCTTCTCTGATTACTATTTTGGAGTTTAAAAATAAATTTTCAAAGCATAAGTGATCCTTAAAATGAACTTTTCAATTTTCCCATCTTAGTTTTTGACATTTAAAGTTGGAAATCAGCCAAGCTTGCTGAACCCTAATCCAGCTGTTGAACACATTAAAGTGAAATTTGTCTGTGCTGTGCCCACCAGTGTGACTTTGACTCCTGTTTACAAGTTGCGTGAACTTGGTCTTCCATGCCCTCTGTTGCAACATAATAAACAATTGGTAAGATTAAAAGATTCTAATTGTTAGCTGAGGTCACGCTTATTTTCAACACTGCATTATGTATGTGAGAAATTTAGCTAAAGTACATAAAAAGTGTGTATCATTGTAAGGAACATATTTCACTGTCATGCAAACGTTTTATAATAAATCTAAGGTTGTAGCACGCTAAGTGCTAGATTTCTAGCTTCAGGAACTGGAGCAAATGATGTGCTCTGCAACAAGCCTTTCAGCAGTTTTGTACAGGGTAAAATAATTCAACATTGTTCCAGCTTGTTCAGTTATCTTTGTTGCTGAGGCCCAAGCTGCAACCTCTACATTGGTAAAAAAAAAATTGTTTGTTTATTAAGGACATTTAATGGTTCTAAGGCTGTATATTTCTTTAAAATGATTTTTTTCAAAAGTTAATATGATCACTATTGTCAGATTTAAAATGGAATAATGTACACATTTCTGTTGAAATATGGCAGTCCAAAATAAAATTAAAAGAGAATGTTACTTGAAATAATTAAAAGGAGAAATTCTAGACAATAATGTAGAATTTGAGCACAAAATCAGCCTATCAACCCAAAGTATTGTAGGTCCTAATATTTTAAACATTTTCTTAGATTAATATTAACTGGTTTCTGTAGAGCTATGTATAAAGTATTTTTGCTGTTGCCTTATTTATGATACAAATTGGAAAGGTTTAAAGCAAACTGGAAAGGTTTGAAGCCAAATATTAAACAGATATTCCAAAGTTTGTTTTAGTATTCACATTTGCATGTCAGAAGCACTTGCTGATATAATCTTTCATCACCACAGAAAGAATGAGAGTAGTCAGAAATGCTGTAGTACAAAAAATCTATTTGAGTTAATTTTATAAACTTCTGAAACTTAATGATGTGCAATGCAGCCAAGGTCATTTCCATTGTTGTTTTTCAGTACTTCTTTTTATTAAATTATGAAATTACTTTGTTACTTAAGTCAAAAATCTGTCAAAATAGAATTACTAAATTAAAACTCTTTGCACTTATGGTTTAAAAATTCTATCAATTAATATTAATCTGATAATATAGCTTTACAATTTCTTACTCTTTGTGAAAAGCGTACTTTTATCCCCCACTAGTTTAATTTAATACTGTCAAAATGTATTTAATAACTTCAAGCTTTAATATGTAAATGATCACATTCTTTTTTTTTGTTTGTGTAGGTACCTATTTCTTTCTGCAGGAACACCATTTTGGAGCTGACCGCATATGATCAACATGGAAGGAAATTTGATAACTTTACCTCACTCTTAATTAATTGGAATTCATCTAATACCTCTCTGGGCAGTCTTCATCCTACAATACACATGGAAATGATTATGAGAAATGATGGGAGCGGACAGAAGAGGCTACATGGTACATGGAATGAGAACAAGCACATTACAGTAGAAATATACTGTGAAGAGTCACAGTGGGATAACAGGCTGTTTTTCAATAAATGACTTGGGTCAGATGAAACACAGTGCAAACTACGTATTTTGAATATCATAATATATTTAAACTGTGCAGTATAAAAGTAGACTACAAAAGTTATTTTAAAAGAATTATTGGAATGCAGTAAACAGAACTTGTGACCTGAATTGCAGAAATTCTTTCACATATAAAATAAACAAGATGATTTCTTCAGTAAAGTGAAATGTGTGGAGGATAATTGCAGAGTATAATTTGATTTCTTTGACAGCAGAGTATAGTGAGTGTTGGATAGTAACATACAAATGTAGCCTGTAATCTTCTCTAGTGAAACACAT
This sequence comes from Hemitrygon akajei, assembly GCF_048418815.1. Taxonomy (NCBI): domain Eukaryota; kingdom Metazoa; phylum Chordata; class Chondrichthyes; order Myliobatiformes; family Dasyatidae; genus Hemitrygon; species Hemitrygon akajei. The sequence continues at coordinate 17,333,857 of NC_133131.1, read as the reverse complement.
TATTTTTGTACATGCTCATCATTGAAAACTTTGAAATCTTCGTGGACCATAAATTCTTTTTATGATTGAGGAAATTTTCTTGTGAATTACCAACTGCTGTTTATCTTGGGGACCTCTTGTTATGACTTCATTGCCACACAAGACAGGTCTCAGGTGGATTACTGTTTCAGGAGATTGAAAAGATAATAGGGTCTTAAGGTGACTCAGGAGGTTTGAGTAATGTCGATTTGTAGTATGAATAGTTGAGAGGGCTGAAAAGAGGATGAAGCTCCTCTTTCTTGTCCTTATCTGAGCAGAATCTAATCCACAATATTTTGTATCAGCTTTCACCATAGAAGATCCAAGTACTATTCCAGAAATAGTTATAAAATTGGGAATTGAAAGACAGGGAGGAACTTAGGACAATTACAGTCTCCATGGAAGTAGTACTGAACAAATTGCTGAAACTGCAGACTGATAAATTCCTGCATCCTGATAGATTTCACCCTAAGGATTTAAAGGGATTAGCTGTGAAATAATTAGATTTTAATTTCAGAAGTTCCCTGTACTTGAGAAAGATTTTATTAACCTGGAAAATAACAAATATAACATCATTATTCAAAATGAGAGGGAATCAGAGAACCATTGATTATTTCACTTAACATCTAGTAGCGGAAAATCACAAGAAGATATTTTGAAAGCATAACAGGATGCTTTATATTATATATAATATAATAATAATATATATAACATAGAAAGATGTTAGAGGTCAAATTAGGGTTTTTGAGCCTGAAATGTGGTGGAGCTGGAAGTCAGGCCTTCACTCTGTGTTCCGCATTCAAAGCCTAGCCTCATGAACATGGGACGAAGAACATCCAAAATCAAGATCTCTGCCTTGCGCTCGAAGGCCATGTGGTGAACTACATACACCTGTTTGGACACGCCCCCTGCTGACTGCTCCTGTGGCTCCTCCCACAGACCCCGGTATAAAGGCAATTGAGGCCTGACCCCAGCCTCATTCTCCAGGATGTAGTATGGTGGTCAACTACTGCTTGTTCTTTCTTCCAGTCAATAAAAGCCGATATCTCGACTTCATGTCTCAGAGAGAGTTATTGATGGTGCATCAGGCCAGTGGTGTGGACTTGGGGATGAAGGTAGCATCCATTGTTGTTAAGCTGCCCCAGGTTGGTGAATGTCCATGTGAGTAGGAGGGACAAGGGCCAGTTAGTTGGCACACTCGGAGTTTGAGCCACTGTGTCCTGTCATCGACTAGTCCCGGGTCAGTACCAAAGATTGGAGGTCTAGAGGTCATTGCCTGATCACTGAAGCCTAAGGCCCTCTCCTGGAGTTGGAGGACTGTCTATGTGTGTGAGTGGATGGAAGATGGGAAGGAGGGCTTATTTTGCTGTTGTTTTGTTGCTTGTTTTGTTCCATTTTGTTGCGTCCTGTGTCATATTGCCAAACATTTTAGGCATGCTTTGTTGCACCAGAATGTGTGGTGACATTTGCAGGCTGCCCAGCACATCTTTAGGTGAGTTGGTTGTTAATGCAAATGGCATATTTCACTGTATGTTTTAATGTATATGTAATAAATAAATCTGAATCTGAAAAATTTTAGAAAGATTCAACGTACTTATTTTAGTCTAAGTACCTCTGTAAGGGTCTAAAAGCTGTATTGCATAAAGAATAATGTTTTCCCTACATACCTGAGCTAGAAATTGCATCAGACACAAAGCTATGTCAGGAATTCCCTGCGCAGATTTCCAGAATGGCATAAAACCTGGATACTGGAACTGATCATAGTTGTACTTCACTTCCAATGTAATGTTGATTTTCAATTAACTTAACACTGAAGAAAAACCAGTGTTTTGTAATTGAATTTGTCAGCACATACCTTTAATCCTAAACTTTTGTGCATACAGAAAGAATTGTTCCAGAGATCTTACCATGTCCCAGGCTGTCAAAGGGAAGGTTAACTCAGTCAGGCATAAAGGAAGCTTCTAACTGAAGGAATCACACTTTAAAACTTCCAGTTTCAGGATCCACATTAAAGCATTACTGCCAGTGTCTAAGTAATGCTGCAAGCAGTCATGCTGTTTATTCTTATGAATTGAAAGTTTTATAAATTTATTCAGCCATTATGAATACTATCAGAATGCCTCAAACTGGATTATTGCTGGTAATTCAGCAATTTCAAGATTGAAGCAGGATCTCTGAATATACAAAAAGTGCAAAACACAATCTAGAACCAGAAAATTACTAGAATTGAGCAAACTGAAGTGCACATCATTTTTCATTATAAAAATTGTTAGAGATTTCTGCTTTACTAAACATTTTCCTGTAATTCTCCATCAAAACTGAGTGTTTATGTTTTAATAACAGGTCATAGAATGGTTATGGTCTACAGGAGGAAAGGAACTGTGTCCATTTCAGCAAATTTAGTTGGTTACCAAAAGTCTCATTCTGATATAATAGCCAATGTAAGTTAACAATATAGATCTGAGCTGTGCAGATACATTTATCTTTAAATTTCTGTCTTGTGTACATCTTTAGAAAATTATTCCCAGTTAAGTGGTTGGGTAAACTCAGTGTTCAGGGCTATTTTGTCAACCTTGTGAATGTATTGGAAGAATTTTAAATGAACTTTTTCTTCTATCTCTCATGGCATGTTCTGGTACTAATTGTGTTTTCTGAATTAAATTTGTGTGGCTGATGGATGACTGAAATTTCCCGCTAAGGCCTTGCATCAGGACTGAGAGTGTAGAGGAAAGATAGCCAGTATATAGAAGTTAGAAGAACGGGTATGACTGAGACAAGTCGTGACAGGCAGAACCAAGTGAGGTGGGAGGTGGGCAGATGATGAGTGATTGGAGCTAAGTAGGAGATGGGAAGGGAAGTTTTGAGACAAAAACAAGCAGATGATACATGGAAACATAAGGGAAGGAATATTAGTCAGATAGAATTAGGTGGGGAGCAGGGTAGTATTAGAGGCCTGTAGGTAATAAGTGGAACCAAATAAAGGAGGGAAATGGGTGAGTCATGTGAGAAGAAACTGAGATGGATGTAAATATGTGACAGGCAGATGGAAACTGCTGGTGGAAGTATTTAGTCTTGTCAATTGATGGGGATGGGATGGAAAAGGAAAGAACTACCTGTCCACAATGCCATCTTGAATCCAGTAGAGCACATGAGCTTTGTTGTGCTTTGTCTGCAATGGGGATGTTGAGTTCTGCAAAATATCTGGTTCCACTTATCAGCTTCCAGCTTATATCTCAACACTCTCTTCTCCCACCACCGCCCAACCTGGCTTTCTCTGCCCATAATCTAGCTCTACCTATCACCAAACTTCTGTCTCATCGTCCCTATCACTTCTATATACTGACTTTTTCCCCTTTACCTTCTGAATCCTGATGCAGGGTCTCAACCCAAAACTTTGATCACCCTTTTACCTTCACAGATGCTCCTTGATGCACTGAGTTCTTCCAGCTCCTAAATGATATTGCCTGATTAATCTTCTATTGGCTAACCAGCAACCTGAGCTGTAAGTGTACATCAGATTAGGCGAGTGTCAAATTCTTATAGTCAGATATTCTGCGTTTTGTTTGAGAAGGCCATTTGAGAATGTGATGTTATAACTACTCCAACTTGGAGTCAATGCCTTCAGGTATATGGAGGAATTTAAGGTGGAGGGTTATATGGGAGGCAGGGTTTAAGGGTCGGCACAACATTGTGGGCCGAAGGGCCTGTACTGTGCCGTATTGTTCTATGTTCTATGTAATGTGATTGAGGGAGGAAAATCAATAAGAAAAAGAAAACAGCCTAAATAGAACAATTGATCTTAAATTTCTTAGCTGGAATCATGAGCGGATTTAAGGCAGATGCCAAATAGTCTAACCTTCTGCATACTGAGGATTAAGAGATTTTAACTCCTGAGCCTCATGAGTTCTCTAATTTATCAAGGTGTGTCATTGAGATGCAACAGTATTTCTTTTTTAGTTTGTTATTCCTAATGTTGCACCCACCACTTTATTTTTTGAACTGGCGATTTCCTGCCTTTTGTGTTAGACAGAACACAGCTTTGATGCCAGAACATCTCAGTTTATAAATCATAAAAACTGAGTGACATTCAGTTTTGTTGCTGTTGGGACCATTCATGACCATTAAAGTACTCCAAATCTTTCAGCAATTTGCCAAAACCTGATGAAATACCTTCCATCACTGATTGCAAACACAAATTTCTTCCCTTTTAAGAATTGGAAGCATGGCTTCAATCAGCACCAGTTAGATTTAACTTATGCTAGCTACTTTTAAAATGAGATGCTATGGATCCACACTGAGGTAATAACCAGCATTATTAGTGCTGACTAGTAACTGAAATCATGATAATATGGAATAAGAATTAATATTGTATGTTTCCTGGACGAGACAAAAGAGGCAGTTTAATCACACATTGCAATTCCAATATGTTTTCCAGCATCACGAGTTAGCACCCAATTTTTCTAGGGATGCAGTTTTACTTTAATAATGTATTTGGCCTCGGCCTTTTCTCCTTGGAGTGACGAGGATGAGAGGTGACCTGATAGAGGTGTACAAGAGGATGAGAGGCACTGATCGTGTGGATAGTCAGAAGCTTTTTCCCAGGGCTGAAATGGGTAGCATGAGAGGGCACAGTTATAAGGTGCTTGGAAGCAGGTACAGAGGAGATGTCAAGGGTAATTTTTTTAATGCAGGGAGTGGTGAGTGCGTGGAATGGGCTGCCAGCGATGGTGGTGGAGGCAGATACGATAGGATCTTTTAAGAGACTCCTGGTTAGGTACATGGAGCTTAAAAAATGGAGGGCTATGGGTGACTCTAGGTAATTTCTAAGGCAAGGACATGTTTGGCACAGCTTTGGGGGCCGAAGAGCCTGTATTGTGCTGTAGGTTTTCTATGTTTTTATGTTTAGAATTCATTAATTCACTGTCAAAATATATATATTTTGTTTTCTGCAGGTGAATGATTTGTTTGTGCCAGTAACAGCCACAATTGACTTACTGCTGGTGGATGATGTGTCCTTGGTACCCAGAAACCTCACTGTATATAATCATCCTAGTATTTTGGTAGGACATTCATTTAAATATTAAAGAACATAATTCAAGATTTCTTTTCTGAAACAGAGTTTAGAGACACAGTGCACAAAATAGTCTTAGAAATCTTCAAATCTCATTCAAGTTGAATTCCACCTAACCACCCTTTAAAAACCTGTGATCTAATTCTAAGCAAGTGATCAAGGAAATTAAAGTGAAGTGTAAGGACATACTGTAAGTTTGTTATATGGCACTTTTTTTTACAATGTACTGTGGTCTGGAGCTCTACTAAATTTGCATTATATGTTTCCAGATGGAACTAGGCAGATAACATTTACCTTCTATAAACAACTCACAAGATAAAGCCAAGGTGGATTATGATAGTCCCCCCCATCCCTTCCCACCGATCTCCCTCCTGGCACTTATCCTTGTAAACAGAACAAGTGCTACACCTGCCCTTACACTTCCTCCCTCACCACCATTCAGGGCCCCAGACAGTCCTTCCAGGTGAGGCGACACTTCACCTGTGAGTCGGCTGGTGTGGTATACTGTGTCCAGTGCTCCCAGTGTGGCCTTTTATATATTGATGAGACCCGACGCAGACTGGGAGACCGTTTTGCTGAACACCTACGCTCAGTCCGCCAGAAAAAGCAGGATCTCCCAGTGGCCACACATTTTAATTCCATGTCCCATTCCCATTCTGATATGTCTATCCATGGCCTCCTCTATTGTCAAAATGAATCCAAACTCAGTGATGCACCATCAATAACTCACGCCGAGACTTAGGAAGTGAGATATCGGCTTTTATTGACTGAAGAACAACACTACATCCTGGGGAAAATGAGGGAGAGCAGCAGGCCTCAGTCGCCTTTATACAGGGGTCTGTGGGAGGAGCCACAGGGGTAGTCAGCAGGGTCTTGGGAGGAGCCACAGGAGCAGTCAGACAGGTATATCTAGTTCACCACACTCAGGTTGGAGGAACAACACCTTATATACCGGCTGGGTAGCCTCCAACCTGATGGCATGAACATTGACTTCTCTAACTTCCGTTAATGCCCCTTCTTACCCCATTCCTGACATAGTTAGTTGTTTGCCTGTTCTCCATCTCCCTCTGGTTCTCCCCCACCCTTTCTTTCTCCTGAGGCCTCCTGTCCCATGATCCTTTCCCTTCTCCAGCTCTGTATCACTTTCGCCAATCACCTTTCCAGCTCTTAGCTTCATCCCACCCCCTCCGGTCTTCTCCTATCATTTCGCATTTCCCCCTCCCCCCACTACTTTCAAATCTCTTACTATCTTTCCTTTCGGTTAGTCCTGACGAAGGGTCTCGGCCCGAAACGTCGTCAGCGCTTCTCCCTATAGATGCTGCCTGGCCTGCTGTGTTCCACCAGCATTTTGTGTGTGTTGTTGTTTGAATTTCCAGCATCTGCAGATTTCCTCGTGTTTGCTCTTATGATAATCCTGTTTTACAATTTGCTTCATTCAAAATTTATTTGTTTTCAAAATGAGAAAAATATAACAATGATTTTGTAAACTTATTGAAAATTTCTTGTAGCTGACCTAAATTTACCATTATGTTATAAATGTGGTAACATTGATAATATACTTCATAAGAAAACTATTGAATCTCATCAGAAGATCATGGATTTAAGACTCACCCCCAGAACTCCAACAGTAGCTGTGTTTTATTTTTCTTGGTAGGGTGTATTGTGGAGATATTGTAATGATATGGAGATTTGTAGTGTAGAAGGCATGAATAAGAACAATAAAACTAGGTATTGATAGATTAAAAGAGTGAAATAATGACAAATATATTTCATCAAAGCTAATTGCATCTATTTTGAACCAGAATGGACATTTTATATTATTTGAATGTAGAAAATTGCAGAAGTCAAAAATAGTCAGCCATGTAACAGATCACAGATGTACCTAGGAGCAAAACGTAATAAATAAAATGATTAATGAAAGAATAGGAGTCTGAAATGTAAAGTGTGGTTGTTTTGGAATACTATTCAAAGGCTATAGATTGAGAGCTTATGTAAACTATGTTGGTATGTTCTCAGATATGTAGCATGTTTAAGGAATGATTTGATAGAGGTTTTTAAGATTTTGCAAGTATAGGTTAATCTCTGCCCCACAGGGTCTTTTCCAGTAACTTCCGCATCACTGAAATTGGATTTATTGGCTTCCCCATCACTGAAATTGGACTTATTGGCCTGTAGTTACTTGGCTTCTCCCTTCTGTCTTGCTTGAAAAGTACCACACTTGCGGTCCTTCAGTCATCTGAAGAATTTTGCCCCCAAGTCATTTAATACAATCTCCTTTTTAGTGATAAACATACAATTACATTGCTTAGCTCCTTTGTGGATATGGATGATGAATATTCATTTAAAATCTGACCCACGTTCTCTGGATTGGTATTAAATGCTTCCATTATACTAAAACAATTTTGTTTAGTTTGTTTTTCATTATATTATTGTGCAATATTCCAATATTTTCATGGGTTTTGCTATTGGTAGGAGTTGCCACAGGATAAAGTAAGAATGCAGAAATAACACAGGGTGATCACCTTAAAACTAATTAGGCAAAGTATTAAACATAAAATCCTCCTCCTCAGTTTGAGCTAATGAGATAAAATAAAATTGCCTAATTACTTTCTTTGCTGTTATCTAATATAATAATGTAAAAGCTTGTGTATATTCACACACAGATACTAAACATACATCAAATGTAGCGAAATTAATGTTGAATGAAGCAGCATGGAGGCATCAAGGGGAGTTGGATATATTAACAGAAAGGGGGAAAATAAAATCAAATGATTGTGTGAGACCAGTTCTGTCACTCCTAATACCTGGTTCAATACGTTTATTTAGAGCAGGGCTTCCCAACCTGGGGTCCACGTACCTCTCAGTTAATGGTAAGGCTCCATGGAGTAAAGAAGGTTGGGAACCCAGACTTAAAGTAATGTTGCACGGCCCTATGTAAGATTCAGATAATCTACATTTCAGAACATGCTACAAAAATCTGATTTTGAAATAATCTCTAATTGTATGAATATAGTTGTAATTTTTAGTTCATACATAAGAACGACACAGTCACGTAGTGGTTAGCATAATGCTTTACAGTTCAGGCAACCTGGATTCAATTCCTGCTGCTGCCTGTAGGAGTTTGTATGTTCTCCCTGTAACCAGTTGGGTTTCCTCCGGGTGCTCTGGTTCCCTCTCAGTCCAAAGACATACTGGTTGGTAGGTTAGTTGGTCATTGTAAATTGTCCCATGATTAAGCTAGGATTAAATTGGGGATACTGCAGGGCAGCACAGCTCAAAAGGCCAGAAGGGCCTAGTCCATGCTATATCTCAATAAGTAAATAAGAAATAGAAGAAGAATTGGATAATGTGACACTTGTTGCACTATATGAAAGTTGATGGTGCTCTGGATTGAATATAGTTTTCCAGTAATTTAAATATACTTCTCAATTTCTAAATTTGTACCCCTACTATTCTTAAATAGCCTTGAGATGCAGACTTCCCAGACAAAGAATTTTTAAAATAGATAGAATGCTTTCACAGTACATTTTTGGCAGTATTTCACTGTATTTCTTTTATTGTGTATAATAACAAAGTAATGCAGTTCATAATTTTTGTTACTTTAAATCAGCCTGATAGCGTGAACATCGATACTGCCAACTTCCAGTAATTTCTCCCCCTCTGCTTCCCTCTTCTTCAGTTCCACACTCTGCCCCCCCTTACCTTTTCTCTTCTCCTCACTTGCCTATCCCCCTAGTGCTCCTCCTCCCCTTTTTACCATGGTCCACTCTACTTTCCTATCAGATTCTTTCTCTTCCAACCCTTTGTTTTTTCCACCTATCACTTCCCAGCTTCTTACATCATCCCCACCTCCCCCATCCGCCTGGTTTCACTTCCCCCCCCCCCCCCCCACATTCTTATTCTGGCTGCTTGTCCTTTGCTTTCCAGTCCTGAAGAAGGGTCTCAGCATGAAACATCAGCTGTTAATTCATTTCTAAAAATGCTATTTAGCCTGCTGAGTTCCTCCAGTATTTTTGTCTGTTTTGCATGAGGTATAGGAAATTTGATTTGGAGTTTTAGCAAAGAGGAACTCTATGCATACAAACTATCCTGTAGATCACATGAGAACTGTGATTCGGATGTTTTCATGACAAAGCTGAAGCAAGCTCATACTAAATTGTATGTAATGTATGCCTGGATGGATCCATGAGTTCATGAAAATCAGAGTGGGGTCCATCTACAAACTCAAGCACTTAGCACAAAACCACAACTGTAGATGGAGTTGTAGTGGATGCAAAAGCAAACACTGCACATTTTTTTTTCTCTAATGCTGTTTCACCCTGATTTATCTGAGGATCTGATATCTATTTCATGGGAACATCTTGCAGCCATTTTTCTCCTCTCACCTGACAAAGATGTGCTGGTTGATAGATCACTTTTCCACCTTAAATTTACCCTTGTCTAGGTTGGTGATAAAACAGCAAGCAGCAGGGACTGAACATCTCTAATTCAGGCACATGAAAGAGACAGGATTGCATGGAAAGAGGTTGAGATTGAGAGGTTATTGATTGGACAGATTGACCACCTTTTCTCTCAGTAGGGGGTAAAGATTTGAAGCTCTAAATAGACAATATTATGCCACCAGGGAGTATGCTTATGGCTTCAAATGAACAGAAGGATGACATTTGTGAGGAGATCTCTGTTCTCAGGAAATAGCAATATACCATTTGTTATCAGGTTGCTGCTTTTCTACTTGTGCAACCCATAGGCAATTAGCGGTACTCTAGGAACAGAGGGATGATGCACATTAGCAACCAGCTTTTCTGCATGAACAAAGAGATGGCAGGTTGTTCCTCTACAATTGTAGTGTCATGGACACTTCTCCGACATGCATCCGCATACATGCACACATCTACTTCTTACTCATGAGCAGGGTCCTGCTTAGATTGGACAGAGAGCTGATTCCAAGGAGGAAAGTGGAGACAACAAGGACATCTGTGATTCAGAATCTGTCAACCAGATAAATTCTGGTTCTGAAGTTTGAAACACTAGTAGGGCAGTCTGTATGCTAGCAGATCATTGTACTTTTGTCCATCCAGTTCTCAGACAGTTAGCATGAAATTCATTTTCAGTACATTGATGCCATCTCTCATGGGGTTAACAATCTCCTACTACAATATCTCAAGCTGGATGGTGTGTGCCTAACAACCAGCAATCCTAGACTGCTTCATTTGGCCCTGAGGAGGATCCTCAAGGGCATCTAAGCAGTCTCAGTGCAAGGGAGTGGCATTCATACTGCAGTTACGTGGGGAGCATTGCATTAGGACATCAAAACCCAGGTACAATATTATGAAAGAGGAAGGTATCAGGCTGCGTAACTTTGCACCCTGTGCAGAAGTAAGGACATCTGAGATAGATGTTTATCATTCAATTCCTTATCCCATGGTAGTCCTAAGGATTCAAAACTTGACCAATATTTAGATTTGCAGAGTGGAGAATCTCCAAATTAATATATTGTATGCAGAGGTGATTTCTGTTCAAACAAGATACTGTTCATTAGAAAACAGAGGTTTTATCAAAACTATTCAGATCATTAGGTCAAGGGACCATCGTTAATGTTCTATTCAGTGTAGTTAGCCTTGCATTATAGAATATGAGTGGATTTTACACATCTGCACTCTCCTGGATGATAATCAGTGTACTGTCTTGTTAAGGATTGTAATAGGGAAGGTTTTATTTGGTTTGCATAAGAGTTTTTATTTTTCAAAGCTAATTCCTGCTTCCTCAACTTGGCCAGGAGCTGAAATGGACGATGCTAAGCCAGGGTAACCCCCTGTCAAAAAAAAAAATTAATATATATTATTTTTCCAGCTTCTACTGCTGTACAAGTTCTGCTTCATGTCCCTGATCTCCGAGTCTCCTTGTTCTTCCTCCTTCAGCACTGACCGTGGTACTTTATTGCCAAGGTTGTGCAGCATGCACCAATCAGCAATGCAGTCTGCATGCTTGATGGTGTGTACTGCAAGATACACCCAGACTAGGTCAGGTTAAAAAAATGCCATTACAGGAGACCCATAACATTTTCCATATGTGTGACTCTCTTTATGTCTACACTCAGCTGTTATAGTTGGAGAACACAGGAATGTGAGGAGCCACTAAATTAAAGAATTGTCCATTTCTCCCTCTTCAAAAGAATCATCTTAAAAATCCCTGGTAATTTACTTTAGAACAACATTGTGTGAGTTTGTTCCTTTATGAAAAAAATATAGATTAAATCTGCATATCAGATATCTGCATATTATTCTAGGCAGTCTCTAGAGTAGATTACTTGTGGCACACTATTGTGGGCCAAAGGGCCTGTAATGTGCTATAAATTTCTATGTTCTATGTTCTATCAGCAAATGAAGCAAACTCAATAACTTTCATTTTGTTTTTCTTTAGGAAGTGATTTACTTAAGTGAAGGCTCGGGATATTTTTTCATTAATACCACAGACTCTGAGATCTTGACGAGCACATATATAGAAGCCAAAAATTATGTACAAGTTAGTATCAAGTTATAGAAAATACTTATCTTTACCTTTATTGACTATGTTGATACTGATAACACTTGTTGCTGCAGATAAGGCCACTGAATCCTGGAGTGGTGACAGTGAAAGCATATGACCTTTGCCTGACCTGTAAAGGTCCAGCCAGAGCACAGATCCATGTATCAGGTATATTGGACGTTGAGTTGGATCTTATTCATAAGGTAAGGATAATGTATTGTGAAATGCATAATACTACTCTCCTACTTCGTCTGAACAATTGGTTAATTTTTGACCAAATGAAAGGTATATTTTCACATCTAAATCTTCAAGAACATCAAAATTATATTCAAGGCTTGCCTGTTAATTTCTTGAGAGTCACATAGAATCCTAGCAGGGCAGTAAGAAGCCATTCAGTCCATCGTGGAAACCTGCTAAACTGAAATTTCTGGTTCCAAGATCAGTTGAATTTACAGTGTGTCTTGATAAAGAGGCTCATATCCAAAGTTCAAAATAAATTTATTATCAAAGTACATATATGTCACCATATACAGACCTGAGATTCATTTTCTTGCGGGCATATGCAATAAATCCAATAACCATAATAGAATCAATAAAAGAGCAGATCAACAGAGCAGACAGCCAGTTTGTAAAAGACAACAGACTTTGCAAATACAAAAGGAAAGAAAATAATAACAAATAAATGAATGAATGAAGGAGCAAATTAATGATAAATATCAAGAACATGAGATGAAGAGTCCTTGAAAGTGAGTCCAGAGATTGTGGGAATAGTTCATTGATGGCGCAAGTGAAGTAATCCCCTCTGGTTCAAGACCCTGATAGTTGAGCCGTATTAACTGTTCCTGAACCTGATGCTGTGAGTCCTGATGTCCCTGTACCTTCTTCCTGATGGCAACAAGAAGAAGAGAGCATGACCTGAGTGGTGGGCATCCCTGATGATGGATGCTGTTTTCTTGTGACCACGCTATGTGTAAATGTGCTCAATGGTGGGGAGGGCTCCACTACTTTTTGTGGTACATAATTTGTACTACTTTTTGTAGGGGAGGCTCCAAAAGAATTTAAGGGGGAGAATGTTTGAAAAATGCAGGTGAGGCAGTAAATAAATAAGTTATTTCATTGCCTAATTTTTCCTCAGATTGAAATTGGAAAATCTGCTGTAGTAAACGTGAGAATCCTGGACTTCTTCAAGAAATTCTTTCTGAGCAGATACTTCAAGTTCATGAATATAACCCTACAGGCAGCTTCCCCAATTGTCACCTTAGAGTAAGTACAAAGCCATATTCAGTTATTTAAAAAATCAATTTTAGGTAGACTTCTTAAGTACACCAGACAAAAGATACTGTATATATTTGAATGGCTGCTTATGTCCTGTGGGAGATGGGGGCTTATTCTGATTGTTGAAAGTAGCTTCTGTCATAATTGGTTTGTTTAGAAACTGCAGCTGATTTTCCAATTGGTTAGCAGGTTGGCATCCAGTTTCAAATATCCTAGGTATATAGAGAGCACATGTAGGAGGTTCCCTCTCTTCCTTTGTTTAAGGCAAGTGGCACAATTGGCCATTGGGAAGTTATGCACTGCTCGTGCTTTTAACTAAATACATTAGTTGAATATTCATCTTTGTAGTTTCTGTAATTTGAAGATCATGAATGTTTTTACTGTTTGTAAATAATGATTAGTATACTGATTTGCAGTTAGCATTTCTTGTCTCTCTTGCTAGACTCACAAACCTGATTTCAATATTACAGCTTAATATTCCAGTGTTTCTAGCTTTAGAAAAAGATTGAGAAGAGGTAAAAGACTGGAGGTGGGTGGAGTTGGGCTATTAATCAGGAATAAAATCCCTGCACTCAGAAGCAACATAATACAAGGATCTTCCCATATGGGTAGAATTCAAAAATAAGAAATGTGCATTCAACCTGATGGGATTATACTACAGAATCTCCAGAAGTCCCCAGGACATATGTGTAGGCAGATTAGGCAAAGCTGTTAAAACAACAGGGGTTATTGCAGTGGGTGACTTCAATTTCCCTAATATAGACTGGGATTTAGATGGGGAAGAATTTTTTTAGGTGCACCCACAAGAGTTTTAAATCAATAGGTAAATAGTCCCACAAGAGGAGGGGGGTCATAGTAGATCTGGTGTTGGGTAATGACCTGGCCAGCTGATTGATCTTTCATTAAGAGAACATTAAGGGAATTGTCATCACATCTCCTAAGTTTTAAGATACCTATAAATAAAGACAAGTATGAGCCTTGCAGGAGAGCATTAAATTCGAACAGGGCAAACGATGAGAGTATTTGCAGGAACTAGGGAGAATTAATTGGGAACAGCTGTTCTGGGCAAGTTGATATTTGACATAAGACTATAAGATATAGGAGCAGAATTAGGCCATTTGATCCATCGAGTCTGTTCCACTATTTCATCATGGCTGATCCAATTTTCCTCTCAGCACCAGTTTCCTGCCTTCTTCCCGTATCCCTTCATGCCCTGACCAATCAAGAATCTATCAACCTCTGCCTTAAATATACATAAAGATAGCTTCCACAGCTGCCTGTGGCAAAGAATTCCACAGATTCATCAGTCTCTGGCTAAAGAAATTCCTCCTTATCTCCATTCTAAAAGGATGCCCCTCTATTCAGATGTTGTGTCCTTTGGTTTTAGACTGTCCCATCAAAGGTAACATCCTCTTCATATTCACTCTATCAAGGGTTTTTCATCATTTGATACGTCTCAATGAGGTCACTCCTCATTCTTCTGAATTCCAGTGAATACCAGCCCAGAGCCATTAAACGCTCTTCCTGTGACAATCAATTCAAACCTGGAATCATTTTTGTGAACCTCCTTTGAACCCTCTCCAGTTTCAGCACATCCTTTCTAAGATAAGGGGCCCAAACCTGCTCACACTACTCCAAATGAGGCTTCCCCAGTGTTTTAAAAAGTCTCATCATTACATCCTTGCTTTTATATTCTAGTCCACTTTAAATGAATGCTAACGTTGTATTTGCCTTCCTCACCACAGACTCAACCTGCAAATTAACCTTTAGGGAATCCTGCACAAGGACTCCCAAGTCCCTTTGCACCTGCTTTGTATTTTCTCTCCATTTAGAAAAAGGTCAACCCTTTCATTTCTTCAACCAAAGTGCATGACCATACATTTCCTGACACTGTATTCCATCTGCCATTTCTTTGCCCATTCTCCTAAGCTGTCTAAATCCTTCTGTAGCCTCTCAACTTCCTCAAAACTACCTGCCCCTCCACCTACCTTCATAGCGTCTGCAAACTTTGCAACAATACCATTAATTCCATCATCCAAATCATTGACAAATAACGTAAAAATAATTGGTCCCAGCACAGACCCCCTACTCAATGGCAGCCAGTCAGAAAAGGCTCCCTTTATTCCCACTTTTGACCACTGCTTTATCCATGCTAGAATCTATAATACCATAGGCTCGTAACTTGTTAAGCAGCCTTGTGTGTGACACCTTGTCAAAGGCCTTCTGAAAATCCAAGTACACAATATCAGCCTTTGGCTATCCTGCTTGTTACTTCTTCAAAGAATTCCAAAAGATTTGTCAGGCAAGACTTTTCCTTGAGGAAACTATGCTGACTATGGCCTATTTTATCATGTGCCTCAAAGTACCCTGAGGTCAAGCTAACTGGCCTAAGGTTTCCTTTCTTCTGCCTCTCTCCCTTCTTGAAGAGTGGAGTGACATTTGCAATTTTCCAGTCTTCCGGAACCATTCTAGAATCTTGTAATTCTTGAAAGATCAGTACTAATGCCTCCACAGTCTCTTCAGCCACCTCTTTCAGAACACTGGGGCATACTCCATCTGGTCCAGGTGACTTAACTTTCAGCTTCCTAAGAACCTTCTGTTTAGCTATGGTAACTTCACACTCTTCAAACCTCTGACACCTGGAACTTCCACCATACTGCAAGTGTCTTCTACAGTGAAGACTGAAGCAAAATACTTACTCGGTTTGTCATCTATTTCCTTGTCCTCCATTACTACCTCTCCAGCATCATTTTCCAGTCATCTAATACCCACTCTCACCTGTCTTTTACACTTTATTCATCTGAAGTAACTTTTGGTATCCTACTTAATATTGTTGACTAACTTACTTTTCATATTCCACTTTTACCTTAATGACTTTTTTAGTTGCCTTCTGTTGGTTTTTAATAGTTTCCCAATCCTCTAACTTCCCACTGTTTTTTGCTCTATTATATGCCCTTCCTTTGGCTTTTATGTTGGTTTTGACTTATCTTGTTAGCCGCGGTTGTGTTATTTTTTCTTTTGAACATTTCTTCCTCTTTGAGAAATATATACCCTGTGCCTTCGGAATTGCTTCCAGAAATTCCAGCCATTGCTGCTGTGCTGTCACTCCTGCCAGTGTTCTTTTCCAGTCAGTTCTGGCCAACTCTTCTCTCAAGGCTTTGTAATTCCCTTTTCTCCACTATAATACTGATACATCTGACTTGGTCTTCTCCTTCTCAAATTTAGGGTGAATTCGAACCTAAGGGTTCTTTTACCTTAAGAAAGTTCTTAGGATTTGGGAGCCCACACCAAACTTCTTCAACTGTTTGAGGTGAAAGAGGCGCTGTTGTGCCTTTTTCACCACACAGCCAGTATGTACAGACCACGTGAGGTCCTCGGTGAAGTTTATGCCGAGGAATTTAAAGCTGTTTGCCTTCTCAACCCAGATCTATTGATGTCAATAGGGGCTAGCCTGTCTCCATTTCTCCTATAGTCCATAACCAGCTCCTTAGTTTTTGCAACATTGATGATTTCTTGTTGGTTTCTTGACACCGCTGTGTCATGGTGGTGACTTCTCTGTAGGTTGCCTCATTATTACTTGAGATTAGGCCAATCAGTGTATTGACCTTTTGGCATACATTTTCTATCTCCTGTTGTAATTTGTAGGCCACATCCTTACAACTGTTTTGGGGGTCTGTATACAACTCCCATCAGGGTCTTTTTACCCTTGCTTTTCCTTTGCTCTATCCACAATATGTGGAGAGTGGACATGTGCAAAGTGCTTAAAGGTCAACTGTACAAGACAAATATGTTCCAGTAAGAAGGAAAGACAAGCACAGCAAGGTAAGGGAGCCTCAGATGTTGAGAGAGGTGGTGAATTTAGTCAAGTAGAAAAAGGAAGTATGTAAGGTTTACAAGGCTAATATCACACAGAGCCCTTAAAGATTATAAAGAAGTCAGAAAAGAACTCAAGAAGGAAATTAGGAAATCCAGAAGAGGCCATGAAAAACGGGTGTATTTTTAGGATTAAAAAGAATCCCATAGCTTTCTGTATGTACTTCAAGAGCAAGAGGATAACTAGAGAGCAGGCAGGATCACTCAAGGATAAAGGATGCAATATCATTTGGAGGTGAAGGATGTGGGTGAGGTCCTGAATATGTATTTTGCAACTGAAGTTACCAAGGAGAAGGTCATGGAGGATAGGGAGACAAGATCCAGTGTGGCACGTGCTAATTTACTAAGCCATTTCAAGATAAAGAAGAAAGTAGTTTTGGGTCTCTTAAAGAACATTAGGGTGGATAAATCCCCAATATCTGATGGGATATACCAAGGTTATTGAGAAAGGCGAATATCTTCATATCTTCTCTAGCCAAAGGTGAGGTTCCTACGGTCTGGCAAGTAGCTAATGTTGTTTCATTATTCAAGAATGGAAATAGGGATAATCCTGGAAACTGAGGGCTGATGAGTCTCTTATGTGTGGTATGGAAACAACTGAATAGGATTTTTGGGGATAGCGTTTATGATCCTTTGGAAAATCATGTCCTAAGTAGGGACAGTCAGCACAGCTTTGTGTAGAATAAGTCATGTCTTACTAGCTTATCGGTGGCACAGTTAATGTAATGCTTTACTTCATCAGCAATTGAAAGATTGGGGTTCAATTCCTGGTACTGTCTCTAAGGACTTTGCACAATTCCCCCCCCCCCCCCCCGACTGTATGGATTCCTCCAGATGCTTCAGTTTCCTCCCACATTCCAAAGACATATGAGTTAGAGTTAGTAAGTTGTGGGCATGTTATGTTGGCGCCAGAAATATGGCAACACTTCCAGGCTGCCCTCAGCACATCCTCAACGCAAAAGACAAGCATTTCACTTATATTTCGATGTTTCAGTGTATACGTGACAAATATAGCTAACCTTTTCATTTTTACCTTGGGTTTTTCAAGGAGCTAACAAAGATGATTGATGAAAACTGAGGGTAGTGGTGAATGGGACTTGTTCTAGCTGAAGGTCTGTCACTATGGTGATCCACAGAGGTCCATACTGGGAACTTTGGTGTTTGTGACATGTGAAAATGACCTGGATGAAAACTTTAAGTGGGTGGGGTACTAAGTTTGTCGATGATATGAAGATTGGTGGTGTTGGAGTAGATCTATATATTACAAAAAATAAATAATGCAGTAATGGGTTTGAAATCTGATGGTGGAAAGGGCTTGACCTGGCCAATTGTGAAGTTTTGCACTTTGGGAGATCAAATGTAAAGAACAGCACGCTGTTAATGGCAAGATCGTTAACAATGTTGACATGCAGAGGGCTTTTTGGTCCATGTCCATAGCTCCTTGTAATTGGCTAGATAAATTGATAGGATGGTAAAGAAGACGTATAGCATGCCTACCTTTATTAGTCGAGGAAATGTGTTCAAGACCACGTCTGGAGTATTGCATTCAGTTTTGGTTGCATCATTATAGGAAAGATGTTAAGGCTTTGGTGAGGCTGCAGAAGAGGTTGCTGCCTGGATTAAGGGACTTCCAAGGAGATGCTGAACAAATTTAGGTTGTTTTCTCTGGAACAGTAGAAGATGTGCAGTGACCTAATAAAAGCTTTTAAAATTACGAGTAACATAGACAGCCAGTATTGAAGTATCTGATACCAGAGGGAATGCATTTAAGATGGGAGTGGGGTGGTAAGTTGAAAAAAGATGTGCAAGGCTAGTTCTTTTTTTAGAGTGATGAGTGGCTATTGGTGGTGGAAGAAAATGTGATAGAAATGTTGAAGAGGCTCTTAAAATATACAGGAAATGGAATGATATGGACATTGTGTATACAGAAGGGATTAATTTAGCTGGTTTTGATTACTAATTTAGCTTTGAGGCTGAAGGGCCTGTTCCTGTGCTGTACGGTACTCTGTTCTGTATTTCTTTCAAAAGATATATTCATCTCTTTAATGCTACTAATAATTTCATTTTCAAATCAAGCAGATGTGTATTTCGATACATTTTTGCCAGTTATTTATTTCCTGCTTTAAAAGCTTTTTTACCCAAGTTCTCTACCTCTTAACAAGATCCTAGGTCTGCCATTTAATATCTACTTCATTAATTGAAGCTGTGAGGCAGCAAATCTACAACTGAACTAGTATTCCACATATTTTAGACAAGAAAGACAAAGAGTAAAAGGAATGTGAAAAGGTGAGAGGAACAAATTAAAGTTTCATGCAGGAAGTAAAAGAAGAGAAATTCTAACAGTAATTTGAGAGAAAGAAACAAATGCACAAGAGTGAAACAAGTTAAAAATGTAAATGGGAAATGGAAGTGAGATCAAAGAGAAATAATGGGTAAAGGATAGAGGGAGAATATACATTTTCCAGTTTATTAGGCCATTAGAGAACTGCACAGTGTAATGTTATGAATTCAGTAAATTCCAATATTCATGGTTCATAATTTGTTTTCTTTTGCAAGGTACATGAGTGCCATATACTGATTACTTTTAGCAAAATACAACTGAAAAAGTTTGTTACCTGCACCATAGAACTGTTAGAGCTTTAGGAAGATCATCAGTTGAAAGGTTGATGGATTTCCTGCATATAAGCAAATTTTCTTTTCTTCCAGCCAGTTACACAATTCAATATCAATTGCACTAATGGTGGTTGTGTATTGATGCATTCCCTCAAATAGTCCTTACCAAAGAATTGTACTTGATGCTGTTTGTAGTTCTGAGAAAGTGTTGGAATATGTAATAAAGTACAAACGTTTGTACAAATACTTCCTTAATTAAAAAAAAACTTTTTCAGACCAATGACTAACCTGGATAAACGTGCTGCAAGTTATATTATGAGAGCTATGACCTTAGGGCAAACAACTCTTGTAGCAAGTGTCAGGGACAAAAATGGTCGAAAACTGAGCTCTGCTCCACATCAAATTGAGGTAAGTGTGTCTTTCTTTCACATTTTATTAATGAAAGTTAGCTAGATTTGGCATCTGCCTATACATCTGCTTTAGCTACTGAGCCAGAAAGCATTGGATTTAGCTGAGAATGTTTTGCGGAGTTTGCACGTCACTCTCTTTGTACAGCAGAGTAACAGTGTCTTGGTCACTGATTTTGCTTGTGGTACTGTCACAAACTTGCCTCTAAAGCTAAAGGCACATTTTTTCCTCCATTATTTTGCCAAGTGATAATAGCAGTAGTAATGAGATTTGGGGTCTCATTGCCCTCTGCTGAACTGAAAACTGCTAACTGCTCCTTCAATGTCCTACAGCTTGCAAATAATGACAGAACCAATACATGAGTCATCATCTAATTTTTCTCTCATGATAGATGCCAGGTATTGGTCCTGGATGTAGTCATTTAGTAGGAATGGGACTACATTAATGGACACTTCTTTTTTAATGATTTCCTTGCATTTTTTTTGTTAGGAATCCTGGTTGTGCTAATTTAGAAAAAAATCTTTGTTGAGTTCCCTGTATTTTCTGGTAGCAGATTGTGGTCAACTATGTATACCTGTCTGGACACACCCCTCTGCTGACTGCTCCTGTGGCTCCTCCCACAGACCCCGGTATAAAGGCGATTGGGGCACTGCTCCTCCCTCAGTCTCCGAGATGTCATGGTCCCCTTTGCTGCTCATAAAATTGATGCACCATCAATAACTCTCGGAGACAGGAAGTGAACGATAGACTTTTACTATGCAGACAAGGCCCGCCCCCGGTCAAGTCCACCACATTTCCCCTCTCAGCTGAGGCCCACGAGGCCTTCAGCCGCATTAAAGGGGACATTGCCAAAGCAACGATGCATGCGGTGGACGAGACCATTCCCTTCCAAGTAGAGAGTGATGCCTCCGACTTCGTGCTGGCTGCTACCCTCAATCAGGCAGGAAGGCCGGTAGCATTCTTCTCTCGTACCCTTCAAGGCCCTGAAATTCGGCACTCCGCGGTGGAGAAAGAAGCCCAGGCCATAGCGGAAGTTATTAGGCACTGGAGGCACTATCTCGCCGGCAAAAGGTTCACCTTGCTGATCGACCAGCGCTCAGTTGCGTTCATGTTCAGCAACCAACAGCGGGGCAAAATCAAAAATGATAAAATTTTGAGGTGGAGAATAGAACTCTCCACCTACAACTATGACATCCTGTACCGGCCTGGAAGGTTCAATGAGCCCCCTGATGCCCTATCCCGGGGAACGTGTGCCAGCACACAGCTCGACCGGCTATACGCCCTCCATGCAGATCTTTGCCACCCGGGGGTCACCCGGCTTTACCATTTCGTGAAAGCCCGGAACCTGCCTTACTCCCTTGAGGAAATCAGGATGATGACCAGGGACTGCCAAGTCTGCGCTGAGTGCAAACCGCACTTCTACCGTCCTGAAAAGGCACAACTTATCAAGGCCACCCGCCCCTTTGAGCGACTGAGTGTCGACTTTAAGGGCCCCCTTCCCTCCACCGACCGCAATGTGTACTTTCTTAACATAATCGACGAGTACTCGCGGTTCCTCTTTGCCATCCCCTACCCCGATACCACTGCCACATCCGTCATAAAAGCCCTGCGCCAGCTCTTAACTCTGTTCGGATATTCCTGCTATATCCACAGTGATAGAGGATCCTCGTTTATGAGTGACAAGCTGCACCAATACCTGCTGGCTAGGGGTATTGCTACTAGTAGGACCACGAGCTATAATCCCCGGGGGAATGGACAAGTGGAGAGGGAGAATACCACGGTGTGGAAGGCCACACTCTTAGCCCTTAGGTCAAAGGGATTGCCGGTCTCTCGCTGGCAGGAGGTCCTCCCTGAGGCACTCCACTCCATCCGCTCCCTGTTATGCACATCCACCAATGCCACCCCTCATGAGCAACTCTTTTCTTTTCCTGCTGGTTTGGCTGACGTCCCCAGGGCCGGTGCTGCTCCGGAAACATGCGAGGAGCAATAAATACTCCCCGCTGGTCGAGGGGGTTGACCTACTTCATGCGAACCCCCAGTATGCCTACGTGGTCTTACCTGATGGGCAGGAGGACACGGTCTCCGTCTGCGACCTGGCGCCCGCAGGAGCACCAGACCCCTACCCCGAACACTCCATGGTGACTATGAACCCCGTACCCACCAATGTATATACTCACGAGACACCGCGCACGCCAAGCCCTACATAGACTCCTCATGACACTCCCATACCAAGCGCCACGCACACGCATGAGGGATTACTAGTGCCTAACGGGCTGGCACCTCAAGTCAGGCCGGAGCCAGCACAACCACCATCACCGGTGCAATCACGACCGGTGCTACGTAGATCGCAGTGACAGACTCAACCACCTGATAGACTTGACCTGTAAAAATACTTGTAGGAAACTTCGCCCCGTGGGGACTCTCTTTTAAAACAAAGGGGGGGGGGGTGAATGTGGTAAACTATGTATACCTGTCTGGACAGGCTCCTCTGCTGACTGCTCCTGTGGCTCCTCCCACAGACCCCTGTATAAAGGCGATTGGGGCACTGCTCCTCCCTCTGTCTCCGAGATGTCGTGCTCCCTTTTTGCTGCTAATCAAAGCCTATCATTCACTTCCTGTCTCCGAGAGTTATTGATGGTGCATCACAGATAGAGATTTTGTATTTCAGGGGGTATTTAACTCATTATATTATACCCCTTTGTTACAATGACTAACGTATTGGTAGCAATTTTACTATACTGTATTATTAAACTGGCCAAAAACAGAACATTGGCTAGGATTCCAACTGGCCAAATTTCCACCCAAGTACTCTTCAGAGTTTTTACAGGAATTCAGCTCTAGAAATGATAAATGCAAGGAATGTTAGCATTCAGATTACATCTATGAAGGAAGAAGGAGTTAAAGTTACAGGTTGATAGTCCTCTATCATAGCTGGAGAATATCTGAGATATAATAAGTTTTAAGGGAGTATAGAGGCAGGGATGTGGAAGAACCATATACCAGCTATTATACTCTCTACAAACCATTTTATCCTGATGTACAGATGTCTGCCCAGTCACTGTTTGACCTGGCTATTTCTAGAATTCTGTGTTTTATTTCAGACTTCCAGTGTTCACAGTATTTTAATTTTTGTTTATATGTAGAAGAGCAAATTGAAAGCTACAGATGACAGACCAGTTGCTGAAAAAAATACATTTCATGAAAGCATTACAGTTATAAAATACAATATTTTACCCAAGTGTTGATTAAAATAGTACATGGTAAAGGGAAATTAAGATTTTTAAAGGAGCTATTTTTGAGGTAGGACAGTATTTACTTTTATTGCCCTATTGATTTTTAGAGTCTCAAGCCAAATTCAACCTCACGATTAGGGTTCTAATTTGGCAATTGTCCTTTTGATCTTAGTGTCAAAAAGCCATGTTGCTTTCTTAAAGATATGAATGCTGTATAATGTATATTTTAATAAATTAGATACATCATATTTTCTCATGCTTAAAAAAATAAGGATTAGTCAGGCTTTGTAATATACTGTATATCTCACATCATACTAAACTGCAATTTTCTTTGGCTTCAGGTATTTCCACCTTTTAGACTAATCCCACGGAGGATGACATTGATCATTGGTGCTATGATACAGGTTAGCAGAACCAATCAGATTGCTTATTTATTGCACAAATGCAGAAGTTAGCTATGACATGAAATTAAATGTTTTTAAATAATAGCATAATATTGTAGCATGCAAAGAACTGAGAGCCAACGTAGATTCAGAATAGTTCAGAATCTTAATGTGTGGATCTGTAGTGCTTGGAATTCTCATGATTAACTAGCTCCGTGATTTCCCAGTCATTCTCATCACTTCAGTTCTGATTCTTCTTGGGTGAGAATCCAGAAGTTTCCTAACAGATATCAAATATAACAGAATTCAGGGCAGCCTATAAACTGGACACTTCACCATTACTGCAAGGTAAGAGTTGACAAATCATCAGTGAGGCATATTGATGTCTTTGAGAGTTTAGATATTGATCTTTTTGCAACAGTGCCTCTGTTACTTACTAAGATTTTGCAGCTGGGTTGAGGAAGATAACAGCTAAGAAATAGCTGCTCCAGCAACCATCAGCACTTGTCATGAGGCAGGTGATGTAGGTAGATCCCTTGAAGTCCTTCACTTATGCTTGTTCCTTTGGCAAGGTGTTCATGTGACAATGTCATACTCTAAGCATTTTGTCGAGAGAAATTATCAAACAAGAAATTGGCCTTTTGCAATCCTGTTTGAGAATCACAGTTCGTCAAAGTGGTATGCCACTTCTTAACCTGGACAGAAGGTCATCCAGGAGGATGGGTCTCTCTCCTGCTTTGAGGTGAGGACAAGGATTTTTTTTCCATGGTTGAAGTAATAATAGTCTTTGGGCTCATCCAAAGCTTCCAAGGCTTGGATGTAAACTGCAAAAAATTGCAGAGAGATGTGAATGCAGCCTAGCCTCTCTTCCATTGATTCTGTCTATACTTCTCAATGCCTCAGGAAAGCAACTAATATAATCCAGGACCCTTCCACCCTGGTCATTACTCTTCTCCCTCCATCCCATCAGGCAAAAGATACAAAAGCTTAAGAGCACATTTCACCAGGCTCATGGATGGCTCCTATCCCACTCTTATAAGACTCTTGAATAGACCCCTTGGATGATAAAGATGAATATAAATTCTTGATTACTCAATCTACCTCTTCATGGCCCTTCTACTTCAATTGTCTACCTGCGCTGCTCTTTCCCTATAACAGTTCTGTATTTTGTTTATTTTCTTTCATCGTACTTGTATATGGAATGATCTGTCTGGATAATATGTAAACTAATGCTTTTCATAGTATCTCTGTATATGCGACAATAATTAATTGTCAACCAATTACCAATACACACAGAAGACCTAGCAAGTTGTTTCCATCTTAGAGTTAGCCAAAGCGTCTTAAAGCATTGGAGGCTCAATAGACTGCAGATGCTGGAATCTGGAGAGAAAATTTTAAAAAAACAACGAACCGATGGAGAAACTCAGCAGGTCAAGCTGCAGAGAATTAGTACACATTTCAGGTTGAGATTGTATATCAGAGTAATAATCAAGAATGAGATGTGGGAAGAATTGTGCTGCCTCGAGTAAGCTTGAAGCTGATGTACAGCCAACAGGATTTGAAGGAAAGGGAAAGAAATACACAATGAGCAAAAGGAAAGTTTGTTAGAAACTGGCTGCTTTATTTTTAAATTGTAGTGGGACTCTCATTTGTCTATCCAAAAGTGTATTGCATCAAAAAGAGTACTTTTCTAGTTAGTTACATGAAATTACTTTTGACAATTCTTTACAAGCACAATGCATTTTCTAATTTTGTTGCAATTAATTGCAGGTGATGCCTGAAGGTGGTCCACAACCACAGTCCAATATTTATTTCTCCATTAATAACAATACTATTGCTAAAGTAAATACATTAGGACAGCTTACTGCCTTGGCAGTAGGAACTGCAAAAGTGACTGGTATTGTCCAGGCTGTTGGTGATGACACAGGAAGAGTGGTTGTTTTCTCTCAGGTAATGCTATTTTTGCCTTTGAATTTGCTATAAAGCATGTGTCTACCCAAATAGCCAGCGTTTAAAATATATATTGACTTGTGGTTAATATATATTATTTGTTTTATGCATTAGAGGCTCATTGCAATTTTTTTCCCAAATCAAAAACAAGTGAGTCACTTTAGATTTTCCAATTTTCTGTTACTGGAATGTTTGCATTCAATTTTACACAACACTATCATAAAAATAATCTTTTGTAAAATCATAATAATACAGGACACCAATCAGTCCAAAATGAGCCCATGCCTGTACTCTGGAGAGCAATTGTATCATTCCCATTCCCCAGCTGTTCCCCTGAACTCTGGCAAATTACTTTCCCTCAAGAATTTGTATAGAAGTTTAGAAAGGTTATCTAAGTTATGACTCTTTTAGGTTATATCCAGAATAAATACCACTTTTTAAAAAACTTAACTTTTTATCATTTCTCTGCAGAAATTATACTCACCTCTCATAGTGAAATGCCATTTTTTTTCAATTTGATTTGTGTTTTGATGATCTGAAGAATGTGACTGACTCATTTCAAAAATAGGAAGCTGATTAAGTGGTTTAGAGCAAGCCTTGCAGTAGATTGGCGCAGAAAGTGTATCCTAATTGACCTCTGTGTTTCAGCTACATTGATACTGTATGAGATATTTTACTGTCCAAGGTTACCAATGCTTTCAAATGATAATTAATAAATAGGTGATTTTCAGTCATTAGAGATTTAGTATATTGACATTGCAAATACTGTGTCTAATTTGTAGCAGCGATCCGCAGTAAAATAAAGAGAGTAACTGAAAGGTAAATTTCTTTAAATCTTCATTGTTTTTATCATGCAAATTGGAGACCTAACCATACATTAATTCTTTTTCAGCACTTATGTAAGCATAAGATCTAGGACATGAAATTGAAATCTGGGAATTTGCAAAACAGCCAGGTCTAATATCAGGCTGTGCACAATGTAAGTTTGATAATAGCAATGATGGCTCCAGCCAAGGCTCTTAACCTAAAGGCTAGACATTTGTTAAGCTGCTGGAAGAACAGCTATATTTTAAAGGTCATCAGTTGCCCACAGATTATTCTTAGTTTCCACTCAAAAAAAATTCCAAACCCCAGTCACAAATGAAATCGTGCTGTACTGCACATATACAGCAATTTGTCATCCTTATGTATTTAGTAATGGCTACCTTCTGTTTTCCTGCCCTTTTGTGACTATACAATGCCACTACAATTCTGAAGAGTGGGATTGTCAATATGAACCAGAATGCTTATTTATTAAATAGTATGTGAACAATATTTTAAGTTGGTTTGGACATGCATATGCCTATGGAAACCTACATAGATTAACTAACAATTTACAACAGGCTGAATATGAAATTAAATTTTGTCAATAACTCAAATAATTTGTCAAATTTTTTTGGCAAAAAGGATGAAGTGTCTGTAGAAGTGATTCAGCTAAAGGGGATAAAAATCCATGCTCCAATAACTAGACTGCAGACTGGAACTCAGGTATAGAGTTTAATCTTCTTGTATACTTACAATGAAATAGTGTCAAAGAGCAATACAGCACAGTATCAGGCCCTTCGGCCCATCTAGTCCATGCCAAACTGTTATTCTGCCCAGATCCATTCAGCTATACTTGAATCATAGCCTTCCACGCCTTTGCATCCATGTGTATATCCAAACGTTTCTTAAATGTTGCAATTGAATCCTCATCCACTACTTCTGCAGGTTGCTTGTTCTACATTTACACCACTCAGCTTCCCCTTTAATATTTTATCTTTTACCCTTAACTTCTGACCTCCAGTTCTAAGCTCACCCAAACTTAGTGGAAATCCTGCTTGTATTTATCCTATTGATATTCCTCATAATATTGTATACCTCTTTCAAATCTCTCCTCATTCTCCCACACTCCAGAGAATAAAGTATTTGCCAGTTAAGATGGCGC
The DNA here is from genome assembly GCF_048418815.1 of Hemitrygon akajei. NCBI lineage: Eukaryota > Metazoa > Chordata > Chondrichthyes > Myliobatiformes > Dasyatidae > Hemitrygon > Hemitrygon akajei. Next base: position 17,306,542 of record NC_133131.1, on the reverse strand, counting down.
TACTGAACGTGTGTGACAGCTTTCTGATAGTCAAATAATTAAGAAATCTGACTAAAAACGTCACTAGAAATACTTTTTCTGAGGTAAATTGTGTTAAATTATCACAGCAAACAGTGAAAGGGCGAGCGATGGCGAGGTAAGTTTGAAGGATGAGCCAAGATGGTGTGTGGCAGAATCATTGCAGATGGAGTTCTGATCCCCATACAGCTGGTCCAGGTGGGAGGTTGGATCACTCTGGGCAATGAAAGGAGAACTTGGGAGCCCAGACATAGGAGATTTGGTGCCCATTCAGCTGGCCCAGTGCAAGGTTGGATTGCTCAGGGCGCCAAGCTTATTTGAAGAGCTTGAGAGTGACTTTGAACTGGGTGGTGAAATCTAGACCCAGAGCGAGTTTCTGGGTGGCGTGGTCTAGGCCGAGCTTTATGCTGCAGCCTAGTGCGAGGTATGACATATTGTATAGACAATTTAAACACTGGCCCAGATCAGGGGCGAGAGCCTCTCTCCAGGGCGCCATAGTCTTTCTCTGTTCCATTGTTCGGTCAATTTAAAAGTCAGCCCAGATAGATTGAAAAGACAAGGTGTTGGGATTCGGAGAGTAGATTTCACTTGTTCTTCGTGATGGTCACTCCTCTCTCTCTATGGCATTGACTCTATGAAGACTTCCCTGACTGTTGTGCTCCATGCAAACTAATATGATGAACTGATAAGCAAGGCTTTGGGCCTACTCCAAGCAGTTCAGATCTCAGGACTCAGTTTTTGGCTCAGATTGTTGTCTTGTTAATTTCAGTTGTTTGCATGATGTGTGTTTTTATTTCTCTTGTGTATTGGGTGTTGATCTTTTATTTTTATTTTTATTTTTTTCTTTAACTGGGTTCTTTTGGGTTTCTTGCTTTGTGGCCATCTGTGAGCAAACAAATCTCAAGGTTGTATAATTTATACATTCTTTGATAATAAATGTACTTTGATTCTTTAAACCTATTCAACCTTTCCCTGTAACTCAGGTCCTCAGGATCCAGCAACAACCTTTGTAAATTTTCTCTATACTCTTTCAATCTTATAGGTATCTTTCCTGTAGTGAGGTTACCAGAACTGCTTATTATTTTCCAAATTTGGCCTCGCCAATACCTTAAGAAAGTTCAACATAACATCCCAACACCTGTATTCAATAATATGATTTATGAATGTTAATGTACCAGAAACTCTCTTTATGACTATATTTATCTGTGACACCACTTCACAAAGTGAATCTGTACACTTAGATCCCTTTGTTGCATTAAACTCCTCAGTGCCCAGTGTTCACTTTGCAAGTCCTACCCTGGTGTGTCCTCCCAATATCTGCTATATTCACATTATTCTATAACTCCTGAACAATCTCGAACAACTTGCCTGAATACTTTATTTCCATTGGGAATTTAGTACATGAATAACACACACCAATGTAAATCTACCATTAACTAACTTCACAATTATTGCTGAGGGGAGTTTGACCAGCACTGAACTGGGCACAATCACTGCCCCTTATTACTTGCTCTAGTTGAGAAGCTATCAGTGGTCACTCTCCTATAGTTCTTGTACTCCTTGTGGACTGCAGTTCCAAGAAAGAAAATAACTTACCGTGAAGTCTGTAACTTCATTTGGGAACATGGTGACATAAGCAATTCATCTGCTGGCAGAGACAGGGAAAAGTTATAGTATTCCAAACAAAATAACTTGTTGTTGGTAATATCTTTGTTCACATTCATTTTTTAAAAATATACTCAAAACAAAATTAATAATTTCTCAATACAAAAGTACATAATACAACACAATTGCCTGGAAATTCATACTGCATCCATTGAAATAAATGGAATTAACTTCACAGGTAGAGTACAATCCACTAATACTGTTCTATAATTTATTGATAACAGCCCAGGATAAATTTCTAGTTAATATTTTTTGCATTGTGAATCACAGCATTTTACAAGAAAGGAAGAGGTTAGTTCTCTGAAATATTTAATCCTGCCCCCTTTGTTTATTTCTCACATATGATCTTTGGCATTTTCTGTGCTTTGAAGATGTTATAAAATCTGCTTCCAGAGTATTTTAATATTTCAGTCTGTTTTTAAATAAATGTCTGTTTTTAAACTTCCCCTTGGTTCATTTGTTGATGATCTTAAGCTTATGCCCTCTCAACATCAATAATAAAGGTAGATTTTATGTATTTTCATGATTTTGAACTTCTTAGGGATTTTCCTTTAACCTTCTCTATTCTCAGGACAAGATCTTCCATTCATATCTCCTATCATTTCAGTTAATCTTTTCTGTGCTCTCTCAACAGCTAAGATACTTTCCCTAAATTAAGGTATCCAAAACCCTTTATATCTGTGTTGCAGTCTTGTTTTTATCAACCTGCCTTTCTACTTTTAAAAGGTTTGTTTACCTGAACCTCCCAAACTCCATGCTGTTCCTTTTACATTTTTTTGTAAAAAATGGTATTCTTCCTCCCAAAATACCATGCTTCTCTGCTTTAATCTGCATCAGATATCTGATACCTCAAACTGCTCGTATGTATCCATGTTTAATTAGTATTCACAGTTACTAGGACACCTTGTTTTTATATGATCTCCATCATTCAACATTGTCTTTGAAAGGTGGAGCCATATTAAAACTTCAAATTACAGCCTCAACAGAAGACGTAGTTCTGTCACCCATTGGGTGCACAGGGTTGGCAAGGTAAGACTTTTGAATCTTGACCAAGTAAGGTCAAGCAAGTGAGCATTATGAGCACTGGGCTGGATGACTTTGGGATAATGGGAAGTTGGAGAACATTTAGATTTTTATCAAATTTCTCAAATCTTTGGAACATAAATTTCAATTCAATAAAGACAAATGAGATCTTTTGACATTTAGCTTTCAGAATTGTTTAAGTTAGAAAAGTGTGCTACAAGATACTTTGTTACATTTCACAATATTTATTTTATTTCACAATATTTTATCTATAATGGTATTGAATTACAATTTAAAGGTTGCATATAGAAAATAAATAAATTTACACAGGTTTGAGAAATGCTACTGTCTTCAGGGAGTGAATGTGTATTGAATCCAAATAACCAGCTTGTTGAATTCATATAATAAAATTATTTTGAGGACAGCAAGAAGCGTATACACTTATAACTGTTGTATGTTCTTTATACATTATTCATCAGCATCCTGACAATATTGTGACTTCTGTATATCTATATGCAAAGAGATGGGTAAGGGAATTGCCTTGAAAAACTGGGTAGAAACTTCCTCTTGAGGTTCTCTAGCATCATGCATTTCAACCCTATTTATAACAAGGAAATTTGGGTCCCTTATAATGGTAAATAATGAAGTGTCAGCATGGATTGGAAATTGGCTGAGCGAGGAAAACAGAGTTGACATAAATAAGTCTTTCGCATCAGGGAGTTTCCAAGGGGTCAGTTCTTGGACCTCGATAATTCACTCTTAATCTAATTTAATAATCTGGAAAAGGGGCCAGAATGTAAGGTACCCAATTTGCCAATGACACAACAGTAGGTGGAAGGGTGATTTATGATATGTCTGAGGAGACACTGCAGTGGGTAAAAATTGGTAGATAGAGTTTAAAGTGGAAAAATAAGTCAGGCACTTTTGAGTCAAAGGAAAGATTGTTATCTAAATAGAAAAGGACTGCAAATGAGTGAATTTTGCAGTGATCTAGGAATTCTTTTGCCTGAATCACAAAAAAGCGAGGCAAGTGCAGCAGGTAATCCAGAGGGTAAATGGCATATTGGATTTATGGCAGAGTAGTTGGATTTTAGCAATATGGAAGTTTTATTTTAACTGTATATGAGTAAGGCTGGAATACTGTGGACAGTTTAGATCCTATTACATAAGGAAGGATACAGTGGCATTACAGACAGTCCAAAACATATTTATTAGCCTGAGATGGGAGGACCAAACTGTCAGAAGTGACTTAACCGGTTGGATTTGTCTTTGGAGTTTAGAAGAATAAGGAGTGATTTTATTGAAACACATAAGATGCTCAGGGAGCATGACAAAGTTGCTATCAAGAGGTTCTCTCTAAAAGGATTTAGTTTCAAGATAAGGGGCTGGTAATTTAAAATGAAGATACTTAGAAATTTATTTTTGAAGAGAGTGGTGAATCTTGAGACCTCCGCCCCAAAGAGTTCTGCATGTTTTTTAGAAGTATTTAAAATGAAGGTAGATATAATTTGAAATATTTGGGAATTGAAGATTGGGGAGCTGAGGCTATATTGATACTTAATGGCAGGGCAGGTTAAGGAGTGTGGTAGCCTACTCCTACTCTTATTTTCCAGTGTTCTTATGCTATTGAGTTCCAGTTCACTAACACAACTTGTATCAATAATATGAACTGATAGATTATAAAAAGATTTTTTAGTATCAGAATAATTCATGGTGAAATGGAATGCTAAATGTTTATATTCCATATAATGTTGGAATTAGTTCTATCTGTTTTGCAATAGTCAATAAAATCTTCAAAATAGATGACTTCTGCATTATTTTTTAAATTATATTTTGCTACGTGTATTTGTCCTTTAAAACTATAAACACTTAGCTCTACTGCAAAATCAGTTCTGTATTGAATAAAAGTCTAAGCTCTGTTTCTAAACATAAGGATACAGAGCCATAAAATATGACACATTTTAACTCTTCAGGTACCAGTGCATGTGACGGGAACCACAAGTTGTCAGACTCCATTTACCTTTAGTAATGGAATACCTGGTCTGACATTTCATTGGACAACAACAAAACGGGAGGTTATTGAGCTTGTCACCAGACACTCAGAGGTAATTTGTCATTTCTCTCAAATATTCATACTCTAATATTCAATCAAGTGCATGACGTTAGTTTGATATTTAGAAACAAAATCTTAACATCCATTCTTTAAACACTTCAAATAGCTATATTCTCCAATTTTAAAATACATGACTATTTCCGCAGGTTTTTTTTATTGTAAGATAACAGGATATTTAAGAAACCTTAGTTTCTTAAGCAGAATTAGAGAATATATGTTACATTCATTTTCAAAAGAAATGGAGATCTTAAAGTTTTTGGTTTATTCTCTGTCAAGGGTGATATTTTTTTCTTGTATTTTCTACCTCATTTATAAATGTATTTAATTTCCTTCCCAGGTATGTGTAAGAGTTTATGCAAATATTCCCCTGTTTGAGAGATATCATGACCTTAGATGTTTTTTGAAAGGAGTTTTATAGGCAAATAAATCAATGGCTTCTAAAATTTTTATTTTTTTTTAAATTTTTTCTGACTTCTGTGTCTGTTCTGATGTCAATTCAATTAGATCCCAACCATTCAGAAACATAGATGTCATTGGGCAGGCTGAGCAGTGATGTTCAATAACTCTCACATATGGCAAACCGGAAAGGAAAAAAAGCACAACTTTTAATAATGTTTTATATACTTTCCCATGCACCAAAATAAATATTACATTCAAATTAAGGCTAAAATACAAATATTTAAATATACCTTTTATCTTTTAAAATTTTTAAGCAATTACAATCTATGTACATAAACACAATAAGTTCTGCAGATGCTGAATATCCAAAGCAGCACACATGTACATAAAATTAGTTAGTAAAAAAGGAAATTACTCTTCCTTTTAAATACTCGGTTACACTTTATGCAATATATGTAATATTTTCAAAGTATTTTACAGTAAAACTTGTTTGTACATACATCACTTCAGTGATTTCTTTGAATAAATTGGGAATGCCTACAAAGAAAAGCCTGCCTTGCAAAGGATGCTGAACCATTAATAAAAACTTTAGTACTCCCATATTGAAGTATGTACGCATGGAAATACTGCAATTTGTGACAGTTTCGTGGCATAACATCAATAAATGCTAACAGTTTTATAGTCATAAATATTGCAAAACTCATTCTGTTTTGAAATAACCATCCTGAGGAAATGAAAATTCCTGTAATTCATTATTTTCTTTCTAATTGTTGTGACTCTGATTGAGTCACTGGAGTCCAAAGCTGATAGATGCAAGTAGTCTTTATTCAACACAATCAGGCCTTCTGGATCTATTTCTCCTCTCCCCCATTCCATAACTCCTGAAAGATTTAAAAAAAACCTCCCATTTGCAATCTTGGATTGACCAATTACTATTGTTACGTACCCTGTAACTGGGTCACTTACCAGCAAAGATAGAGAGGTCCGTTGAAGTCTGATGGTACTATTTTTAACAGTATTTATTGATAAAAATACACAAAAATAATATCAATGCAAACATACAGATAATATACGTCGTCAATACTAAATCTAAAAGCGCGGGTATAATAATAATCAATAAGAAATAGCTCTATCGTTGTCTAGGGGATAATGTATTGTCCGATGGAAATATAAAAGTCACTTTAGTTCATTTGGGCTGCAGCTTTTGGTTGGAGAGAGAGAGACAGATTTTGGAACTTGCCAGAGTTTTCCTTTTTATGATGTCGATCCTTCGAAATGTCGTTGGTGTCCTTTTCCTTTTAGCTAAGCCGTCTTCCATGGTCAGTCCCACCAATTCCGAGGCAAGTGGAAAAGGATGCACGTGGGCTTTCCACCAGCTGTCGCTATTACGCTGTCACGGGATTTCTAGCGTTTCTCCTGGTGCGTCTAAAGGGGTTGTTCCCCAGACCCTCTTTTATCCTTACTCATGGGGTCTCAGATGTCAATCAGGTTGGGATGATGCAATCCCTCAGCCAGCCCCCTCTGCTCATTCCCTGAGGGCTTCAAATAAATAGTACAGTACTCAATACACAGTTCCGTCTCCAAGAGACAATGGCCGTTTCCCGTGGCTTTGTATCGTTGAGGGGCCAGGACATTCCAAACCCCCTGTGGATTCTGCGTGTCTTTCTCTCATTTCCTGGGTCTCCTGACCTGAATTAATAGCGATCTTGCAATTCTCCAAAAGGAGGGGGCTACTTTGTACCCTTCGGCCCCTCAGAGTTGGGGCACAGGCGTAACACTATTCAGACCAGGAAAACCCAACCACTTCTCTTTGATCATCAGCAGTGCCCATGACAAAATGGAAGGCTGATGGAAAGTAGCCAATTGGTAGTAAATTTAAATAGAAGTGAACAAATTTTAGAACACCAAGGTAACATCTAAATCGTAATGATGCTTGTCTTATGCTTATTCCATAGATTTCTTTAGAGCTTTCTGCAGAACATAATTTTGCCATGTTATTATATAGCCGAGCACAAGGGAAAACAGGTTTGAAAGTCACTGTGAAGGCACAGGATCCATCTGCTGGACAGTTTGAAGGACATGCTGACAGTTTTTCTGATGAGTTACAGATAATGGTATTTGTGTACTTTTTTGTTACATTCCAATTTAGTAATAATTCGAGTCAATTTAGAATCAGTTCTCAAGTAAATAATCTATTTTTCACATACTGATTTCAAATAGTCTGGAGGATATGAGATTGACTTTAATAGCGCCAGGTTTTAACATCTCTGGTGACCAATAGAATTGCAACGAGAAGAAGACAAGAAGGCATAAAAATCTGGTTGATTTTGAACTATTTACATAGTGCAATGGACAGAAGCCTGTGATGTTATTTTTATGTTATACTGTAGATTTGGTAAATATGAAGTATATACATAAACATGAATTAAATTTGTTCTCCAATACAACTTTAAAATGTTATGTGACAAAAATTGTTAATTTTTGGCAAATTATGCCATAATTGAAATTGCATCACCTGTACATCTCAATTATTAGCAGAATCTAGCATATTATATGATCCATACTTTCTTCACTAAAATGTAAATATAGTCATGGTAAATTATTTATTATGGAGTATGATTTATTTAATTTTCATCTGATTCAATCCAGGTAGTTATTTTCTTCTAGTAAAAATAATTGGAAATAATCTTTATAAAAGCTGACAAATAACTGCAAACTTACTTGTGCTTTTTTCAAGTATGTGACATAGTACTGTATAAGCACATGGATTAATGAGGGCATTTTGATAAATATATTCTCCTTTACTGTAGGTGTTTGAAATACTACAACTTTTGCCTCTCTCTCTGCCAGCAGAGGAAATACTCATGTCACCAAATTCCCAACTGAAGTTACAGACTTCTCGGTGAGTTAGATTCTTTCTTAGAATCGCAGTTCACAGGGACTACAAGAATGGTAGAAGAGTAACCACCGCTAGCTTCTCAACCAGGACAAGTAGTAATGGACAGTAACTGTGCTCATGACAATGCTGGTCAAACTCACCTCAGCAACAATTTAGAAGTTAGTGGTAGATTTAGATTGGTGAATGCAGTTCCTGTGCTAAATTGTCAGTGGAAAAAAGGTGTAAAGCCCTTTGTTAAGGATTATTCAGGAGTTATGGAATTACATGAATATAGCAGATACAAGGAAGACAAACCAGGTTATCACTTGCAGAGTGAACAGTAGCACACTAAGGAGTGCAGTAGAACAAAGTGATCTGGGAATACAGGTTCATACTGTAATTCCATGGAAGTGGCATCACAGGTAGATAGAGTCATAAGAGAGAATTCAGCATATTAGCATTCATAAATCAGAGTACTGAGTACAGGAGTTGGAATGTTATGTTAAATTTGTTTAAAACCTTGGTGAAGCCAAATTTGGAATATTATGAGCAATTCTAGTCACCTACCTACAGGAAAGATATAAGTAAGATTGAAAGAGTATAGAGAAAATTTAGAAGGATGTTGCTAGATGGTGAAGACTTGAGTTGCAGGGAAAAATTGAATAGGTTAGGACTTTATTCCCTGGAGCATAGGAGAATAAGGGGTGATAAGATAGAAGTATACAAAATTATGAGGGGTATAAATGCAAGCAGGCTTTTTCCACTGAAATTGGGTAAGACTAAAATTAGAGGTCAGAGGTTAAGAGTGGAGGGTAAAATATTTAAGGGGAAGAGAGTGGTGAAAGTGTGGAATGAGCTGCTAGCAGAAGTGAGGGATTCAACTTCTATTTTTTATACTTAAGAGAAATTTGGAGAGGTACATGGATGGGAGGGATACAGAGGGCTGTGGTCCGGATGCAGGTTGATAGGACTAGGCAGATTAATAGTTTGCCGTGGACTAGATTGTCTGAAGGGCCTGTTTCTGTGCTGTAATATTCTATGAAACTACAGATGGTAGACAATAGGTGAATGTTCATGTTAATCAGTGATTATTGAACATTTCAGAATGAGATTAGGGAAGTCATCAAGAGACCACTTCCTATCACAAACAAGAGAAAATGTGCAGATGCTGGAAATCCAAGCAACACACACAAAATGCTAGAGGAACTCAGCAGGCCAGTCAGCATTTATGGAAAAGAGTAAATGGTTGGCAATTTGGTCCATAACTCGGCCCGAAACATCAACTGTACTCTTTTCCATAGATGTTGCCTGGCCTGCTGAGTTCCTCCAACATTTTGTGTGTGTGTTGACCATTTCCTTTATTAATGCATTGTTAAAGGCATATCCCCGCCCCTTATTGCCAATTCAGGACAGGTCTCTGAACATGTCACTTAACATTCTGGCCAGTTAAACATTCATGGATCTGTCCCTCAACACCGTAACAAAAGGGATGTATTTTGGATGTCTGGAGTTTGTACTCAGAGGGTTTCAAAATGGACACTAGTAGTGAATTTTCAAATGAAAATTCTGCTAGTTAGGATGTGCAACCATTGTAAGTATGTAATTCTGCAAATTTACCTGACTATATTCAAGATATTTAAATGTTTAAATAAATAAACAAACAAACATTAGCATTGCTGATTATAGCTATCAAAACTGTAATTAAATTGTTTATTGTTGTCTTTATGTTTAAAAGGTACAAACAATCATGTTATGTCAGGAGGGTGAGATTCTCTTAGACGCTCTTAGACATTTTGGACTCTCTCCTGAAGATTTACTGTGTTAATAAGGACTTGTATTTCCCAGTTACAGCTTCTCTATTCAGTTTTAGTCAGTCACAACACAAGTGTGGCCATCATAGAAATAGAACATTCCACTTCATACACCAATATCAACATTCCAGATTGAGATAACAAGAAGAAGATGTAAGGTGCTACCTGCTAAATCCAATAACGTACACTATTTATAACCTGAACATAATATTAATTTTCTCTATTCCTCCTATTTAATGTTTAAATAATAGTAACTTCCCATTCAAAGCTAACTTACAAATATCCCAAGATTAATTCAGCCATGCAGTCAGCAAACATTGAAAGTTTTCATCTGAATAGTCTAGGCTGATTGAGCTTAGTTTTCAGAATTGAAGGCCAGCAGATATTGTGCTGCACTAATCTGTTCCTAAGAAAATGATAAGTATCAGAAATTCTGAGAATTGCTGTTTTTCTCCTTGACAAATTGTTTTTATAGTGATATGATTTAAAGTATGACACAGAAGCAAGAACTTCTAATACTTTCTTTCTGGAATGGGCAGGGATGGTAAGGCTCTTGTCAGTTATGAAGTACGGAAATGTCCAAATAATAAGTCTGTGATTACGGAGGATGGACATGGACTTTTGATCTCTGGACACAGAACTGGTTCTTCTGCAGTTACAATAACATCACGCGAATACTTTGGATTGAACCAAACTATTTTAACTGGAGTGAGGGTAAGCACTTTTTTTTTTCATTTGCAGTGCATTAAAGTCTAACACAAAGCAGATCCCTAGTTTCTGTAGAGAAATTATAATCAGAATAAGTGATACATTTGATGGCACCCAAAAATGCAATGTAATAATGTAGCAGCGTACAAAATGCTCAAGGAACTCAAAGGGTCAGGCAGCTTCTGTGCAGAGAAATGGACAGTCAACGTTTTGGGCCAAGGTCCAGATGAAGGATCTTCCAGCATTTTGTGTGTTGCTCCTGAGTCCAACATCTGCAGTCCCTTGTGCCTCCAGTTTGATACAGTTCATGGCAATGTCCTGATCATAATATTGCTGTGATGTAAATACACAAAATGGAGGAGGGTAAGTGCCATCTAACACAGATGAGTAAAAGTTAGTTAAATGATCTTTAAGGTGCTGTAATGCAATTCAGAGTGAGTAATTTCAAAGAAAATTATTACCAGCGGTCGAGAGCAAGGTTCATCTTTGGGAGCTTGCTAATTTACTCTTGAAGACCTGTTAAGGGCCTAGTTCTATCAAAAGAAAGTAAAAGATGGTTGAAGTAAAGTGTTTCATTAAAAAGGCTTTTAAAAGACTGAGCTGCCCTGTCTTTGCAGAGAATGGTGAAGCCGTTCGAAATGGCACCAGTAAGCCATGTTTCCATGAAACAAAGTACATGCCATTCCTTGATGTCCCTCTGGTATAGCAATCTTGCTCTGAGATCTTCAGTTTTATTTTCCAGAGACTGTAGATTCACCGGGAGGAGAGTCCAGGTTGAAAGTCTAAAGCTGTTGTGTTTCAATCATACCTGCAGACTTGCTCGGCTTCCACGCTTATGTTTTCTTAAAGGGGAACTGCAGTCATGATCTGAGTCTGCAGTCCAGCATCTGCTGATTTTGAATATTGATAGTTCATTTAAAAGTCTTAAAACAATGCCGCTTACTGAAGTACCAATGACTGTGACTGTGGATTTCAACTGTAGTAGTCTTAAACAGGAATATTTGATTATGAGAGGTGCTGCACACAAAGCATCGCCACTTATTAGTACCATCTTAACATTGAGGTTGTGGCTCTGACTTAGTTGTTATTTAGATCTATAGGGATTGTTTTTGGGATAATGAGAGGTGTTAGGGATCTGATTACGATTTAGAGAAGGGATAAAAGGGAGTTGGAGGTCAGGAGCAGTAAATGAAGAGTCAAGGGTAGGAGCCAATATTCAGAGTTTGAGACAGAGAACTCAGAGGTTGAAGGCCAGAGGTCTTAGATGCCAGATCAGCGGGTACTGAAGACATAGATCAGCATTTCCTAGGTTGGCGAGCCCCGGGTCAGAGGTCCCTCCAGGAATGGATAGAAGATTGCTGACAGGCAGGAAACAAGGAGCAAGAATAAAATGGGACTTTTCTGTTTGGCTGCCAGAGACTAGTGGTGTTCCTCAGGGGTTGGTGTTAGGACAGCTTCTTTTCACATCATACGTCAATGATTTGGCTGATGGAATTGATGGTTTTGTGCCCAAGTTTGTGGACTTGATAGATAGAGAGGCAGGTAGTGTTAAGGAAGCAGAAGTACTTGGATAGATTAGAAGAATGGTCAAAGAAGTGGCAGATGGAATATAGTGTGGGAAGTGTGCGGTCATGTACTTTGGTGGAAGGAATAAAAGCATAGACTAATTTCTAAATGGGGAGAAAATTCAGAAATCAGAAGTGAAAAGGGACTTGAAAGTCCTCATACAGGTTCCCTAAAGGTTAACTTACATGTTGAGTTGATGGTAGAGAAGGCAAATACAATGTTAGCATTCATTTCAAGAGGACTAGAATATAAGAGAAAGAATGTAATGCTGAGATTTTATAAGACATTGGTCAGGCCGCATTTGGAGTATTGTGAGCAGTTGTGGACCCCATAACTAAGAAAAGATGTATAATAAATACTGGCATTAGAGTGGGTCCAGAGAAGGTTCACGAGAATGATTCTGGGAAATGAAAGGTTTAACATATGAGGAATGTTTGATGACTCTGGGCCTGTACTCACTGGGGATCTTACTGAAATATATTGAATATTGAAAGGCCGAGATAGAGTGGATGTGGAGAGGATGTTTTCTATAGTGGGTGAGTCTAGAACCAGAGGGTGTGGCCTCAAAATACACGGACATTCCTTTAGAACAGAAATGAGGAGGAATTTCTTTAGCCAGAGAGTCGTGAATCTGTAGAATTCATTGCTACATATGGCTGTGGAGACCAAATCATTGGGTATATTTAAAATGGAGGTTGATAGGTTCTTGATTAGTAAGGGCATCAAAGGTCACTGTGGGAAAGGCAGGAGACTGGGGTTGAAAGAGATAATAAATCATGCATGATGGAATCGCATACAAGATTCAATGGGCTGAATGGACTATTTTGGCTTCTATGATTTATGTGTAGTAGTGTGTAGGCCTCCGTTAGTCTCGATAGACCATGGATTTGCACCTTGGAAGTCTTTTTTTAGTGGAAGACCGGCAGTTGCCCAAGCTGCAAGTCTCCCCTCTCCACGCCACTAATGTTGTCCAAGGGAAGGGCCCATACAGCTTGGCACCGGTGTCATCACAGAGCAATGTGTGATTAAGTGCCTTGCTCAAGGATACACATGCAAGCCTCAGCCAAGGCTTGAACTAGCAACCTTCAGATAACTAGACGAACGCCTTAGCCACTTGGCCACGCGCCAACCTATGATTTATGAGCACCTATCAAAAGTACACAGCTTGAAATGATGAAAATTTGCTGTATTTGTACTTAACAGATATTAATCCAGGTTAACAGTAAATTATTTCTTTTAGCATGCAGTCAACATAGATGCTAATTGCTGTTTTCATATTAGGTGGCTCCAGTGGCATACCTCAGTATTGTCACCAGTCCTATGTTGTTCAAAGCCAAAAATGAAGAGCTGGCTGCATTTCCTCTTGGAATGACATTGACTTTTACTGTTAACTTTTATGATCTCAGTGGAGACCAATTTCATGCACACAACACAGAATTATATTTAGCTCTTAACAGGTGAGCAGTACTTAACCACTTTCACCTTTTGTCTAAGATAAGTGAGTGTTATCTCAAAGGAAAGATTAAAGGAATCTGTTATATGACAAAATTTATCTTTATTGCTTTATCTGATACAAAATTAAGATATATTGCTTTATCTAAGTATATACTGTATATTAAAGGAATTTGATTAATTTTAATTAGGATAAAATATTTTCAGAATGAGTAATTAATATTCATCGTTACACCACCTTCTCCATACCATGTGCATATATTAGTATTTTCATTTTAAAATTAATGCTGGAACATGTAATAAAATCTACACTGTTGTCAATTTACACAGGCTTGTGCCTGATGGGAATTACAAGGTATTACAATATATTACCAGGTTTATATCTAAATAATATTTTATTGTACTTGAAATTTATCATATGATAGATAGGAACATCCTTAATAAAGGGATTGCTGTAATATTGAGAAAAACCATAAATGGTTCCATAGCCTGTTCTTCTTCTATATGAAAGCAGATACTATAATTTTTGACTTGACTCAAGTAATTGTATGCGATTTCTTATCTCCAGTACACCGATTGCTTTTTGTCATTTGCATATCAGTTCTTGGACTTAAGTTTGAGAAGTAATGAAACTGTAAGATTCTACCCTGTTGTTTACAAAAAAATGAAAGTACAGATTAAGAGAACACAAAGGAGAAAGATCTCCTTTAGCCTTTGGATTGCTTTTTCAGTATAAAATATAGCTGCCCTGCTTCAAGTGACAGCTGAAAGATTGCACTCTATTCTAAATAGCAGATCAGTCTTGCAAACCATGGCATTGTTCATTAAACTGCTTGTATTACAAGGAAAAAGAATTCATATCCTGGATCTAATAGCAAACATAAATGCATTAAAGGACTTCAGTGTTTAATCTTGGAACTAAACACTATGAGTATTTAGTTGACAGTACTGTATCAACATAGAGTTTCACCAAAGAAACTTTAACTGGTATCTCATGTCAATTTTTTTTTAGAGGGTATTAAACATCAGGGATCAGAATTGAATCCAGTCACTGGGACAATGAAGAAGCAGTATTAAGTGCTGCAATGTTATGATAGATCATAGTACTCAACCTGAGATCCACTGGGTACACAAGCCAAATGCCTACAAGACTTTCCCATGTGCAGTGCAATTTTAGTACTCTTCTAATGAACTATTAATAATCAAGGAGAAATCTCCAAACTTACAAATCTTGATGCACCAAGGCCACCATGAATAAGATCACTCCACCAACTCAGAAAGGGTTTACTCCATCTAGTAACTTTGATCAGCCATCTTTATTTGGCATCTAATGCAGGGCATCAGAAAGGCTTGATGCCAATAACCACCGATAGTTTTTAATTGGATTCATAATTTTATATTACATTATGTATTCTTCCTATTTTGATATCAGTTTAATTTTTTTTAATGAAAAACCACTATGCTGTTGGCCTCTAGTTCAATTTGAAAAATCAGTAAACTGTAAGTCATTAATTTTGAATTTATCATTCTTTGGGTTCCTGAGAGTCAGCTAGGGTTGTTTTATAACATAATTTCAGCATTATTGCCCCATTCATCAGCATTAGAACATTGATTTATTTATATCCATATTTTCACAGCTTTTGCATAATTTGTGTAAAGCATCAGCAAATTCTAAGGATTTCTTAGGTGAATCTGTGATGAAACAGTTAATCAGACTAGGAGCCAATTTTTTCCAGCTGACATGAAGGGATGTAATGAAATGGTCACATGTACTTATGTTGTTATGTATCACTATCAATTTGTCTACATATTTTAGGTTTGCTACTTTCTATTAGAAGTTATATCCTGGCTTTTAAACTGCAGGAAAATAATGTAGCTGAAAATAGTAAATTTCTGGCAACAGCAAACTTTACAAGAAGCTGTATAATATAAAACTTTTTTAAAAAAAACTTATTTTCCAGTTTCTCTTAGTTAAGGGGTAATAAATTGTTAAAAATTTTGAAAATTGTGAAAAGGTAATTAAATGTGGGTTTTACTAATCTCATTTGTCCAATTAAAGTATAGCTTGTTAGCAAAGAACCTGACAATATTAATTGTGTATTGATTAAGTACATCTGGACTTGCTCTTACATAGAATTCTAATGTTTTGATATGACTGTGTAAATCAGATATTTCCAAAATTCACACAGTAAATCAAATGGTAGCTGCAGGAGTTCTATTGGGCCTCTGTTGGGAATTTGATTTGAATTAATTAATCAACCTGAATAATAACAAATCATTAAATTCCACAAGCAATGTATGTAATTTTAAATGTTATTTGATTAAATATATGCTTAATTATTCTCACATTTTTCTCCATATAATGCTTATGATTTTTAATTTTGTTTCATATTTTTAACTTTTCAATCCACTGTAAGTACTTTGAGCCTGCATCTTAATGTATGATAGGTGCTATATAAATAATGTTATTATTATGATGTAATGAATCTTTTAATATTTGACTTCAGTGTTTTAAGAAACATATTGCTATCAAATAAATATTTATTATCAATATAAAAACTTCCTCAAGCTAATCCTTATCAACCATTGTTTTGCTCAGAAATTGGTGCGTTGAGTTGTTGCTACATGTAGCAAAAACCATAGGTTTTCCCCATAAAAGGTGCAGATTTGTCCAAAAGTAGCTTAAAGACCTCTTGCTGTAGTTTCTATGCAGAACTAAGCAGAACCTTTGCTATTTTACAAGGTTCATGACCCAATTTAGTTTACCCACACACACTAGTGCACCAGACCCACAAGTAAATCTACCCTTGAAGATACATATGTTAGTTATCACAGGCAACAACACACATTATGAGACCAATGACCAATAAAGAGGCTCAGGAGTAGAGGAACGAGCACTGCAGCTCCACTAATATGATTGAAAAGTGCTAATTCATCATACAGATTTGTAAAGAGCAGTCTTGCACTGTAGATGGGGTTATGAGATCCATTGAATTTGCCATTATAAGAACTTGGGAAGAGGTGGCTTCAGTGTTATCCATCTGCAGTTACAGTCCTATACCATCCCAATGCACTAATGCAACAGTAAGCATAAACTGAGAGATGTAGCAAAGGTCTGGCTGCTTGGTGAGAAAATCCATGATTAATGTGAAAATTTGATGGAAAGAGTAGTCCTCGCACAAGAGTTTGACATAAGATCTGGCCTGAGCTGATCATATACCTCTATCATGCCTGTCAGTAACAAATCGTGCATCTATGAAGAGTGCTCTAGAAAAGATGCAATGTTTCTGAAAACTATCTGTAAATGATATTTTCCGTGAAGGACAATTGTGTGCCTCAGAGTGAGGTTTCAAAGTTCAAGTTCAAATTAACTTTATTATCAAAATGATATGTGTTGTCATATACTACTTGGACGTTCATTTTCTTGCAGACATAGACAGGAAAAAAGAAATACAATAGAAGTTGAGGTCCTCCATTGATCAGAGGCAACCATGAATGTTGCTTCCCAGCTATCTACATGATACGCAAGCCAGGTCAGAACAATCTGGAGAGCAAGCTGTTGCTCATGTTGCAGGCTTCACCTCTCCACACATCTGATGAATCCAAAGGAACGACAGAGACCAATACAGTTTAGCACCAGCGGTGTCACCAGAGTTGCCATTCAGCACCAAACTCAATGTAGGACTTCCTTAGGGACTCCAGCTCCAGATTTTTCCCCTGGGGTTTACTCCTGAAGCCTTCCCCATGAGTGGGTATAGCCGCAATGCAGCCAAGATTTGAGATCAGGGTTTTCCTTTTCCTAGGTCAGCTGACAAGCCAAGCCCTCCCGGGCTATAACAACTTTAAGGAACCAAATACAATAGAGTTTTATTAAAATCTATACATAAAGACTGACAGACAAATAATATTGAAAAGAAGATGAACTGTGCAAATAAATAATACTGAGAACATGTAAAGAGTCCTTGAAAGTGGAACTGAGACTCAAGAATTGGTTCAGAGTAGTAAAAAAAGTTATGCATGCTAGATTAGGAGCCTCATGGTTGTAGAGTAATAACTGTTCCTGAACCTGATGACATAGAGCCTGAGGCTTATTACCTCCAGCTCAAAGTTAGTAGCAAGAAGATGGCATGGCCTGGATGGTGGAGGCCTTTGATGATGGATGCTGATCCTGTTTCCATACCAGGGTGTGGAGTCATTAGGATACTCTCCACTGTGCATCTATAGAATTTTGTCGAAGTTTTTAGTGGCATGTCAAATCTACACAAATGTTCCAGCCAGTTGATTAACACAAGTCTTCAGTACTCAGCCAGGTACACTGTCTGAGCCAGATGCTTTTTGTGGATTCATACTCCTGAAGGATGCTCTCACATTAGCCTTAGAGAATGAGATCACAGGGTGTTGAGGGTTCATGAAGTATTCGGTCATAGCGAGCATAAAAAACATTCAGCTCATCTGGGAGCAAGATCTCATTGCCATTTTGTCCTGGCAAAGGGTCTCAACCAAAACATCAACTGTTTATTTCTTTCCATAGATGCTGCCTGACCTGCTGAATTCTTTCAGCATTTTATGTGTGTTATTCTGGATTTCCAGCATCCACAGAATCTTTTGTATTTATGATTTGCCATTTATGTCTCATGGTTTTGTAGGAAGTGATGGTATTCAAGCTTTGCCGTAGTTGTTAAGCATCTCTCTGCATTTCTAGTTTAGTTCAGAATTGCCACTTTGCATGTGAGATAGCCTTCCGGAGGTCATACCTGGTCCTCTTCTACTTTCCTGGATTGGCTCTCCTAAATCCTAGATCACCAATCTAGTCCTAAGTAGATTGTGAATCTCTTGGTTCATCTAGGGCTCCTGGTTGGGGAAGATTCTGAATGATTTTGTAATCACGAGTATCTTTCTGAAGCCACAGTTCACCATCTCAAAGCTGTCCCATAGCAACTCCTCTGCCTCCTGTAGCCATCTCTATACTGAGCTCACTTCTTGTGTTGTGTTCTTTAGTCTCTGCTTATATGCAGGTAAGAAGGAGGTTTGAGAACCACTCTACTTTTCTAATCATCACCATAGTAATTCCTACAGTGATAGATAGTTTTATATGAAAACTGAAACAAATAAGCAGTTACATAGTGTTCGCTCACTCACTATGGTTTCACCAGAGACTAAGCTAGATGTCCTGATATCAGCATGAAAAATAATGAACATGATGTGCCATCAATAACTCACTCTGAGACGTAAAAGCGAGGTATTGGCTTTTATTGACTGGAAGAAGGAACAAGCAGTGAGTGACCACTATACTACATCCTGGAGACAGAGAGGCCGGGCTCAGACCTCCATCACCTTTATACAGGGGTCTGTGGGAGGAGCCACAGGAACAGTCATCAGGGGCGTGTCCAGACAGGTATATGTAGTTCACCACAGAACAAAGCTCAAAATAGCTCCATATACTCATGGTTGAACTGTGAATAAATCTGGGAGGTGATAAGTTGCATGCAAAAAGTACAATTTATACTCTTAAGATCAACAAAGAGAGTCATTTGCGCATCTACATATAAATTTGGAGGAGCAGGGCACTCAGCCCATCAAGCCTGCATGGTTGATCTGAATGCAATCTCATTCAGCATTCCTATCTAAGTGCTCTAACCTTCTACCCATTGCTAGCCATCTACCTCACCTTCTTCCACTGCCCTTTGGGGTGAGGACTCCCAAGATTCACGATAAATATTGTCCCATTAGATTCTCCTTCAAGATGAAATATCACTACATTTACCATTCCAAGACCACCTAGGCTCTTGATCACAACCAAAAATAAACTTATGGCACAAATGTGAATAGCAAATAGAAGTGCCCAGGTCAATTCAACACAAACACTTGTCTGATGAAAATTGATAAAATCTCTTGAACTAAAAATCATTTTATTAATTACTTGCATGGAAAAATTAGATGGTAATTAGTCCATTCTCTAGGTATTATCTTCCTGGCAGCACATTTACAGTGCCATTCCTAAAAACCTAAGAAATGGAAGCAGGAGCAGACTTCATGAAGTATCTTATTTGTTCTAAAGTTCAATAAGATTATGATGAATTTACAATACTCCCTGCTAAGAAATTTCTCTTTACATTGAGACAAAGTCACCTGGCTTTGGTCTCTCTGTTAGTGGAATCCTCTAATCTTGAATGTTTCCTGAGCTCACCTCCCTTTTCCTTTCTTCAAAGAATGGTCAATATGCTCAATGCTCAATCTGTTCATAGGGAAAGCTTCCTCAATCCCATGAAGCAATATTTTTGCCGTATTGATTCCAAGAAGTTTCCTTTTCCTTATTTAGATACAGATGATCTCTAGCTGGTTTCTCATGAAAACAAAACTCGTACAATTGCTATTTGCATACACTTCACTTTGTGAATGTACCCACCACTCAGTTTTTATTGTTCCATTGAAGTCAGGCTTCATCTTATCCTTTGAAACTTCCCATTCAGCAAGTTAAATATTAAATGAAATCAGCAAATGCATTCCACAATGTCTTTAGTGGAAGATCTCGTTACTTCTGCTAGAACTGTACTTTCTAACATATACTTCCTTGGTAGGCCCCTGGGGTGTAAAGAGGTAGTGGAATAAAGAAGAAAGCAATGTCATTGAGCATTAAGTTCTGCAATATATTTTTTAACTAAAGAAATTGCTCTATGGCTCAAGGTGATAAAGACTACCAAATGAATGTATTGATAACAGAGTTGAATTTGTAAATGGTTTACGCAAGAGTTATCTATTTATTAATATCTGGAAGGCTAAATTCTCTTGTATAAATAATGCCTCTCACACAGAATGCTTCCTGGGAAAACCTGTTATTGTCAATAAAACTTGTCTGAGGTTACAGAAGGCACTTAATTTCCATTAAAACAGGCGAGATGGATCTAAGCACCCAACACACTAGTGGGACTGGAATGTCCTGCTGAACAACAAGTGATCCTGAGAAATAGTGCTTCTGCTGTTGGCATCTTTCTAAGAAGACTACTTAAAAAGAATAATTTAAAAACAAAAACGAGGGCATCCACATCACATCACTGGTGTGTGATCCAAAATGTTTACTTTCCTGGATAATACTCAACTCCTCCATTGGAGTTACAGCAGGTGGATTTTACTAGCATGGCTAGGTGGATTACTAGCCATGGATTTTTCATCCATCAGTGCCTGAAATTGATAATCTTCAAATTCCTCAGACATAAAATATATTTCTTTGATGCCTTCTTTGTACAACTTCTGTTGATTTAAGTATCAAAGTAACATGAAAGTTTTTCTGAGAACAAAGTTATGAAGGTGCCTATTTGTGACAAATTTTGATTTGCTTTGTGAAGTGAATTAATGCCTGCTGTCTTAATTCATTTTACACAGGCCCCTTCTGGCTGACAGAATAGATTATGATTCCACTAAATAATGTATTGCTGAACATCAAGTTATTAAGACCTAAAGTTATTACAAAATTATTTTCAATTGGTAAAGCTGTCAGCCTAGTTCCATAGTTCCCATTCTTATTAACATATTTAATTGCACTTTAAGAATGATTACTTTAAAAATGTGACAGGAACAAAATTTGAAAGTGACATGTTATTGAGTTTTCATTGCCTGAAAAGTTAATACATTTGTTTTAAATCATTTTAGGGATGATCTGCTGCTGATTGGACCTGGCACCAGTAATTACACTTACGTGGCTCAAGCTGCCAATGTGGGATTGACCATACTTGCAATTTGGGACAACAAGCATCCAGGCATTGCAGACTATATTCCAATACCTATCCAGTATGCAATATGGCCCAATATATCCGAGCATGTGATACTAAGTGATGTAATATGTTTTTCCAGTATCCTTGTAAACCAAGAAGGTCAGTCAGTTGTTTGAAAAGAAGAATTTAACATAGTTGCTTTAATGATTTAAAATAATTATTTTCTGAAATATCTGAATTAATAACAAAGTATTATTCTGCTGTAATTGATCTTACATTTGTAGATGTAACCAACCTACTTTTATCCCTCGGATCATAGAGACAACTATTCAATCAGTGTATTAAACTAATGAAGGGGATTCTTGTTCTTTTGGATAGGTACATGAAGCTTAGTAAAATAGAGGGTTATAGGTAAGCTTAGTAATTTCTAAGGTAGTGACAAGTTCGGCACAACTTTGTGGGCCAAAGGGCCTGTATTGTGCTGTAGGTTTTCTATGTTTCTAAGGCAAGATTGAGCAGAATGACCCAACAGAATTTAGAAGAATGATGACTTAGAAGATACAATGATCTCAATTCAACATACAATATAAGATTTAGACTTAATATAATGGAGAGAATCTCAAGATAAGGAGTCAGACACTTGTACTGGAAAGAAAAGATATTTCTTCTCTAAATCTCTGAAATTCCCTGCTTCAGAAGGCTATAGGTATTATAACATTTTGGTTACCGGAGCAGCTATAGATCTGGACCATTGCATTCCAGCAAAGCTGCTGTACAAGCTAACTTCAAGTAAATTGAAATCTGAAATTTTAAATAAAAGCTAGTCTCAATAATGAAAATGTTAAACTACTTCATTGTTTTATTATATACTTGCCTCAGAGAATGCTATGGCTTCAAGTCTCTCGCCTTACATTCCTCAAGTGACATAAGTAGGCGTTCAAGTCACTTGAGGAAACTGGTTGAATTACTTTACTATTACCACATACTAGGATGTATGGGGTGTCCAGGGAGGGGGTAGCACCTCTGGTGAAGGGACTTGTTGTGTCCATTTCGGGGCATCTCATTCACTTTTGGTTCCTACCAGACGCTCCACTCTCACCTGTGGCTCCAGGTAGCTGTTTGCGTGTGACACAGCCACACCCCAGTACACTACTTCAACAGGCAGCCTATTTAGAGATACATCACAAAATAGGCCCTCCTGGTCCTTTGTGTCACACCACCCAGCAACCCTCGACAACCCTGATTTAACCCTAATCTAATCATGGGACAATTTAGAATAACCAATTAACCCACCCAGTATGTCTTTGGGTTGTGGGAGGAAACCAAGGACCTGGAGGAAACCCGCACATTCCATGGGGAGAATATACAGAGACTCTTTAAGAGGACACTGAGGTTGAACTCCAAATTCCCATGCCCTGAACTGTAATAATGTCACATTAACCTCTATGCTACTGTGGCATCCTTTCATTGGTGGGACACAACAGACAACCATGACCACCACTACCTGAGAATCATAGGAAGTTTAGTAATAGCAGACACTGCTCACTCCATAATATGTGTGTGTGTGTTATAGTCATATCTAATTAGGACTATCTACATTTGGCATGTTGCTACACTTCATTTTGTGACGTT
Organism: Hemitrygon akajei; assembly: GCF_048418815.1. Classification (NCBI taxonomy): domain Eukaryota; kingdom Metazoa; phylum Chordata; class Chondrichthyes; order Myliobatiformes; family Dasyatidae; genus Hemitrygon; species Hemitrygon akajei. Next base: position 17,283,568 of record NC_133131.1, on the reverse strand, counting down.
GCCTGTTTTATTACAGGTGCAATAATTATAACTTATAATCTTCACAGCTATTAGAGGAAGAAAGCTTTCCTATGAGTGGGTCAAAGAGTTTGTCGTCAGACCAAAATGCCATATGCAATGAAGATGTATTATTTTATTTTTCTATATCAGCAAAAGGAGTTTAAATTCAAAATAAATATCTATCATTAAATTTCTTTTATTTTAAATTTTTAACAAATGCTGAATATTACAGATGAAATTGTTTGTTATTGATGTGTTCTCCAAAAGTACTTTTGTCATCTTTTAGAATGCTGGATGAGCTTTCAAAATACTGATTCTTTTCAAAGTTATTTATATAGAAATGAAAACTGTAGCATTCATTTAGGTGAGCCTGGGAATTGGTACTTGTTATCAAATGAAATTGTGCAGATTGATCCTACCACAGGATTGGCAGTTACCCGGAGCACAGGGTCAACCATAATCTATTACGATATTCCAGGAATCGTGAGAACCTATAGAGAGGTAAGTTTTTCATCATTTAACTTTGACATAACACGCTCTGATAAGTAACTTATTGTAAGCTACTGCAGCAACTGAATGGAGAACTATTTATCTTAGTTTCTTAGTACAAATAAATTATTCACAAAAATTATTCTTGTTAAGAGTACATCAAAAAAGTAAGAGGCCGTGGAAAGTAATTTCTTCTTCCTCAACCCCTTCTAGTTTGCTCATCAAATTTCATCTTATAAATGAGATAGGAGTAAAAATTTTATTACATAGTTCATGTTACCAATTATTAAAGAGAAACAGAAATGCATAAATTCGTAAGTACACATGCATTATTTTCAGCAACAGTTTCACAATAATTCTCCCATTTCCTTTTCAGATCACAGTTACTGGTGTAGGAAAAGTCTCCATTTCCTTTCATGGATTCAAACATATTATTGGTCTTCCTAACCTTAATGTGTACAGATTTCTCGTGACTACTATGAACAAAGATACCAGCCTGAGGGGTGAGTGGTCATTGAGAAACTACTTGCCCATCAGAAAAAATATTGCATTTCTTTCACTGACAGAAAGGCTTTCTTGCAGTACGATTCCTTTATCTAGGAAGTTTACAATCTAAGTTTGCACCTTGGAACTTACAACAAGGGAAAAAAAGGCAACGCATGAATTTAAAATGGCAATTGAATGATATCATCATATCCTTATTGTCCACTGTCTATCCCTATTCACCAGAAGACTGTTAGCTTGACTTTTATGTGAAAAGGCCATGGGAGACTAAGTGATAACTACTGCTTCATACTATTGAGCAAAAGGCTTGTTGTAGACTGAGATAGTATATAACATTCTAATTGATGTAGAATGGTTAAACCACAAAAACACTAAAAAACTAACTGGTGGGATTAGAAAAATGGACAAAGATTTGAATTAATTAAACAGTAACCTTAACACCAACATTGGAAGGATTTACTTCATATCTTGAACTAAATTTTATTTATATGTTTCCTGATTGGAGTGCTATCTCTCTACCTCTTTCCCTCCTCCCCTCCTACAACTTTCCTGACTTGGATGAAGTCAGGAACTTGTGTTGAATTAGATCTGGCTGACAGAATGTTGTTATCAATTGCTATGGAAATATTTATTTGCTCTATGATTATGAATTGGTATATGTAGCTAAATATATACAAATTGTGTAACAACACTTTGTTTTTATTTGCCCAGGAGACTGCAATTTTGCTCAAGTTAAAGCTATGTCAAAATTAAACCCAGAATCAAACCTTGCCTGCTCTGTGCGATTTAATAATATTGTATTACAAGGTTTAGCTGCCTCTGTTTTCTCTGTGGAACCCGAATTCATTACAGATACAGGTAAATTAGTGAACAGAATTTTCTAGAGTCACAAGATTTCACACTTGTTAGTACCAATTCTAATATTAAGATATCTAATAGAATTTAATTATTGCCCTAAATAATGCCATTTTATTTTCAGATCTTACCATTGCTGACAAGGGCATTCTGTTGAATCATTACATTTCTTCTGGTGAACATATCTCCACAGTGATGTTGGATAGGGATTTAGATCCAATAACAATGAAACAATTACAATATGTTTCCAAGTCAAGATAATGTGCTATTTTGGAGTAACCTTCAAGTAGTATTGTCCCCATCAGCCCACTACCCTTATCCTTCATGGGATAAAATTTGTGGGTTTGAGAGACACTTTTGGAGTAGTCTGTGCAAGTAACTGCCCTGTACAAGTTGGATTCAGAACAAGGCAGTGGGAGAGCACCTAAGTATTTCCAGCAGGAAGACATTTTGAGTTCTCGGGGGAAGAGAGAGGCCAGACTGCGCAGGCGCGTGACGTCCGCCAGTTGAGCGCGAACAGTTTAAAAAGGGCAAGGAATCTGCAGAAGTTTTTGATTCAGAACAAGAAGGCAGCAAGAGAGCACCTAAGGATTTCCAGCAGGAAGACATTTTGAGTTCTCGGGGGAAGAGAGAGTGGCCAGACTGCGCAGGCGCGTGATGTCCGCCAGTTGAGCGCGAACAGTTTAAAAAGGCAGCCATATCCAGCGGACAGCATTGGGAATGGGCAGTGGAGTGAGAAGCAGCAGAGTGAAAGGGCTTTGGCTCCATGGGCTTCGGTGATAACGGGACGAGATGAGGCAGCTGTTGATTGCAAGAGGAGGTAGTATGTGTGTGAGGCCATTTTTCTGTGGTCGGTGTCAGATGTGGAAGGTCCTACAGTCTCCCAGCATGCCAGACGGCCACATCTGCACCCGGTGCATCGAGATGCAACTCCTAAGGGACCGTGTTAGGGAACTGGAGCTGCAGCTCGATGATCTTCATCTGGTCAGGGAGAGTGAGGAGGTGATAGAGAGGAGTTACAGACAGGTGGTCACTCCGGGGCCACGGGGGACAGAGAAATGGGTCACAGTCAGGAGAGGGAAGGGGAAGAGTCAGGTACTAGAGAGTACCCCTGTGGCTGTACCCCTTGACAATAAGTACTCCTGTTTGAGTACCGTTGGGGGGGGGGGACAGCCTACCTGGGGGAAGCGACAGTGGCCGTGCCTCTGGCACAGAGTCTGGCCCTGTGGCTCAGAAGGGTAGGGAAAGGAAGAGGAAGGCAGTAGTGATAGGGGACTCTATAGTCAGGGGTTCTGACAGGCAATTCTGTGGACGCAGGAAAGAAACTGGGATGGTAGTTTGCCTCCCAGGTGCCAGGGTCCGGGATGTTTCTGATCGCGTCCAAGATATCCTGCGGTGAGAGGGAGAACAGCCAGAGGTTGTGATACATATCATATCTTAGAAGTAAGCTCTCAGTGAAAGTCAACAACATTTTTGAAACTTACCTCTACTGTTCAGGGTTCCAGCATAGCACTTACTTGATTAAGAGAAGGGACTTTTGAAGATCGGGGCATCAGCCACTGTCTTTTTAATTTTGTATTCCTGCAATGGGTCTTTCTGATCCTCTTTCAAACCAGAAAAATGTGCTGGCATGCACTTTGTTGGGTTCCTGAAATCCTATCCTCAAGCAAAAAAAATTTAAAAGTGTTAAATAATATAAAGATGCTGTAAAAGTTAATGTTTTAACAGTCTTGAGGGAAAAAAATAAAGTCCAATGCATTTATAAAAGAAAATCTGCATCTGACTAAATGTTAAAATTTACCACAATGGCAATCTGCAATCATTGGTATCTATGATAGGTGCCTTTCTTTATTAGATTTACTAAGAGACTTTCTAATTTGCAGGTCAATACAGCTGTACAGTCACTATAAAGGAATTACCAGATTCTCTTCAGAGGGAGTTAAGCACAGGGGGAGACACCTATGTATCTCTGAAAGCTTCTGTTCTGGGAGGACATTATGCAGGACAAGTTGGAAGAACTGAAATCCCCTTCATCCCTGGATTTTACATGAACCAATCAGCTGTTGCTCTTAGTAATAAAGAGCCATTAGTAAACATCACCATTTTTGGCATAGATAAAGTATTGAATCAATTGGAGGTAAACAATTATACTGTTGAGTTAAACCAGATTCTCGAACAATGTTTTGAAAATTAGATCACAAACAAGAGAAAATCTGCAGATGCTGGAAATCCAAGCAACACACACAAAATGACTACTCCTCATCTTTTTTTCTCTAGTCCTGCCGAAAGGTCTCAGCCCAGAACATCGACTGTACTTTTTTTCCATAGATGCTGCCTAGCCTGCTGAGTTCCTCCAGCCTTTTGTGTGTGTTTATTGGAAATTAGTATGTTGTAAATTTGAGACATGGCATCACAAATACCAATCCAGTCCAAATGAAGGGCCTCAATACAAATCATCAACTGACACAAGTTGACATCAATATCAATTGTATGATAGATCATAAGTGAAAATTTGCAGTTTTCTGCTCAACTGTTGCAGCTTTGACTGGAACATGACAAAAAACCTTTGTTATTGTACAGACAAGACATGCATCTTACATTTATTGGTTTTTGCAACAAATTTGAAGTAGATACACTTAAATTTCCAGCTCATTAACTGTGTGTTAAATTGCATTTAAATATTTTTTCAACAATAAGATGAATTATTAGTTAGATAGTTGTTTCATAGTATACTTTGGCACTTATTTAAGAATCCATGAAAAAAATTTATTGATTTGGTAATTGTGGAAACAAAATAGCTTGATTTTGGAATATATGTGTCTAACAAAGTTTTAATAAAATAATAGTAGTAGTAGTAGTACTATTACTAATATTAGAAATACTAGTGCTAAATATAACGGATTATTTTTCTTTTGTTGCCTTCGCCCTCTCTTTTACAATCATTTACCTATTACTGGGATACATATTATTCAGCTCTATGTACCCTGTAATATCTGACACCATACCCATATGTGTATTTGATGGTCATTTTGACTGAGATCTCACAGATGAGTTTGATCCTGACTTCCTCTGATGTCCACAGATACGCACTATTAATATTCATCGTATAATGATCAGAAACAGCAATGCTGCCTGGTTTATCTATTTATAACTTGTGACAATGAGGTCAAGTGTACATTTTTAATGAGGTCAGCTTTTTGTACAATGAAATATATTGATAACTGTATAAAAACATTTATATCATCCTATTTAATTCTAACCTTAGGTCCATTCTCAATCACCTGCCATTGTGGTGAGTCGGCCTATCAAATTACATGCTGTGCCCAGCACTGTTTACACACTAAGTATTGCCAATCTTAGCGTTGTTCAGCAGGGATTTTCATGCACCAATATCAGTGTATTCAGCCCACTGACAAAGCAGTTGTTTCACACAACAGTCACATTCCTGAGGAGTGGAGCCAACATCGGTATGCGAGGTAAAATTTACCACTATTATATGTGCATTATTACCTTTCCTTTCAACAATATTTAATGAGCTCTTTTTAAGTGGAGGATTTCTTTAATGGATTTATTTAATTCTTTAAGACTTCAAACTGAATGCCTTGAAAATTTTTAAAAATTATAATTATGTCAAAATTGTCTTTCTAAAGATTAAAATTGGAATAATACATGAAAACAGTAGTGTATCATGAAATATGTTGATTTTCTTCTGCTCTGTATGTGGGTATTTTCTGTTCTCTAATAAAAAAAAGAACTAACTGGGGTGAAAGAATTGTACTTCTAAAAACACGACTATTGCACCATTCTTGGATTCCTTGAGGTTGGGTGTCTAGCCCTGTCTCTAGTTGCTTATAGGGGCTGGAGAACCCTCAAACTCCTGCAGTTAGGACTGAACTAATCAACACCCAAGTATCGTAATATTTTTTCCCAGGGATAACCACAGCTTTCTTTCCTCATTCTTCACTCAGTGGGTCATGAGAGTTTGGAACAGGCTGCCAGCACAAGTGATGCATGCAAGCTCGATTTCAATGTTTAAGAGAAGTTTGGATAGGTGCATGGATGGTAGGGGTGTGGAGGGCTATGGTTCCAGTGCAGGTTGATGGGAGTAAGCAGTTTAAATGGTTTGGCATGGACTACATGGCCCAAAGGGTCCGTTTCTTTGCTGTACTTTTCTATGACTCTATCACACCAAGTGGCCTCATCTCTTGTGACTTCAACACAATGGATTATATTGTTTGCGTACATTATTTCTTAACCCTTCTGAGATCTTTCCTATCATATAACCAAACCAGAATACTGGGCCACATATTGACTTTGCCGCCTTGAGTACTTCATCCCATTGTATTAGAAAATATTTATTAATGTCCTTGTAACACTGTATCTCCATTCCCTTTCAATACTTCCACCTTCGGGGGTGAATCTCTATTTGCACTTTCAAAGTTAGTCATCTACCTTTGGTCACTCTTTCTGCAGTTCTGCTCTGATTTTTGCATCCACCTTATTTATTTCCCATCATTCACCCTGGAAAGTTAAAAATAGTTTTGATTATTGTCATCATCACCTTAATAGGTAAAATATATAAACAATTACAAAAAACCTGGACAGTGAAACAGTAACACTATTATTCACTGATGTTATTTAGATTCTACCAGGCATCTCAGCCAGAGAGTAGGAGCATATCGTGTAGATATATTAATTTATTTATTCATACACAGTGAGTTATGGAATTCCCACTTCCCAGTGATTTCACAAATATTTATCTTGAAGTAAATAGTTTTTAAAAAAAAATAAGAAAGTGGACTTAATATCCTTTTAGTTTGATTTGCAAAGAGGATCCAGTAGCATAATCTAATCTTTTCTCGTAGAAATGGTAAGTGAAAGATTTTAAGTGTATAGTCGTTTCATATGTACATGTTTTTGAATAACTGCATGAAGTCACAAAAACTATGGTGTGACATGCATTTTGATGGCTTAATTTTTGTATAGGTTAAAAGTTTTTTGTCAAATTATCCAATTCCGTTACAAAGATAATGTGATTTGACTAAATACATCTAATTATTTAGGATCACTGTGTGGCAGTTTAAGAATCTTAGTCTAACCAATGAAAAGTTCTTTTGTACTATATATGTTAGCAGATTTACTTTTTGAGGAACCTACGTTCTTTGATCAGCTAGTAGAATCCTACCAGGTTCTGATGTTCACCTTATTTGCAGTTCTGGCTACCACAGCAGTCATCTTTATTGGTAAATACCAATATTTAAATACTAATACAATCATATCTAATGCCTTCTGTTGTTTGTTTCACTGTATCACATTCAAGTGGAGGTTTCTTCTTGCTCTGCTAAACTTGGAAATTAGACTACCAAATGAAGGGCTAACACATATAGATAGCACAAAACATTCTTGCATTTGATCTTTGCACAGAGTTTTAATAAATTGAAAAAGCCCCACTGGCATTGTTGCAAAATATGTTGAGTACCATTGCATCGTTTGTCATTGCCAGTTACTGATGCCATGATCAGAACAGCTGTACTTTAATAACTGACAATTTGTATCAGTTTGAAGAATTCTGCCACAGATTGTAAAATGTCAGAAGAGTAGGAATTGGTGTCTCAGCAACAGATGGCAGTTATGCATTGTTGCATTTTCATGAAAGAAAAGGTATATTTTATTGACATTATTTGATGTTCGTTACTGATAAACTTGCTTGATTTAGAAGGCTCCAGATAATGGCTACATTCATCAAATGTAGTGCAAGTAAAGATGTTACTGTCCTGTTTTAGCCATAACCCTCAAAGACACTTTCTCCCCTCATTTAGCACCGAGTTTTTCCTTTCATAGAGTTGTATGGCAGAGAAATAAGCACTTCAGCCCAAATTGGCCTTATTGACCATAATTCCTATCCACACCAACTCCAATTGCCTTCTTTAGATCTGTATCCTTCTACAGCTCATCTATACAAGTTCTTGTCCAAATGCTTTTTAAATCATTAAATCTACCTCTACCACTTCTGGTAGCTCATTCAATGTTACCATGGCCTTCTGTATGAAAACATTACCTTCAGATCTCCTTTAAATTACTGTCCTTTGCCAAACCTGTACTCTGTAGCTTTGTGCTTCCCCACTCCAGGAATCTTTCTAAAACCTTTATAATTTTATAAACCTCCAGAAGTTCAACCTTCACCTCTTATATTCCAGTGAGAATACACAGCCTCTCCAATTTGTGCTTAAAAGTAAAGCCTTCCATTGCAGACAACATCCAGGTGTATCTCTTCTCTTCTCATTATTTCTAATGCTACCTCATACTTTCTATAGTGTGGTGACCAGAGCTGTACACCAATAGTCCAAGTGCGGCCTAATCAGTGTATTGTACAGCTGCAATGTTGCATCCCAACTCTTATACTCTATGCCTTGACCTATAAAATGAACATCCCAAATACTTTCTTCGCTATCCTAGCCACCTGTCTCATCATTTTTAATGAGCTGTGAACATGCACCCAAGGTCTCTATGTACTCACTCTGTATTCACCGTGTCATAATTTGACATCCTAAAATGTATTTTCTCAAACTTGGATTAAATTCCATCTGCTACTACTCCACCCAACTTTTCAGCTGATCAGTGTCCTCTATGTCCTTCCACAACCTTCTTCACTATCTACTACTCTACCAGATTTTGTGTCACCTGGAAGCTTATTGATCTGCCCATCAACATTCTAGATTATGATAAACAGTAATAGTCCCAGCACTGATCTCTATGCTGCACTGCTAGTTACAGGCTGCCAGTCACAATTCACTATGAACACTCTCCTGTCAAAAAGACAATTTTGGATCCAGTTTTCCTTATCAGTCCCCATCTTTCCAAGTAACCATAAATTCTGTCCCTTTAAATTTTAGTTAGTAATTTCTCTACTATTGATGTAAGGTTCACAGGCCTGTAGTTTCTTGGCTTATTCCTGTTGTCTTTTTTTCCCCCAGCAACATTACTCCATCTTTGTTAAGGATAGCTAATCTTTGTAAGAAGCCCAGAATTCTCCTCCCTTACTTCCCATACTATGCTGGGATAGGTCCCATCATGTCTTAGGGATTTATCCACCCTAATGTGTGCAAAAAAAAATCACTAACATTTCCTCCTTCCTGACACAAACATATTCCAGGATATCAGTGAATCTTCCCCTAACTTTCCATCATCCTCTCCCTAGTGAATACAGATGAGATTTAGGCTCTCACTCATAGCCCCTGCTCCACAGATAGGATTTCTTTCTGATCCCTAAAGGGACTAACTACTCTTTCAATTGCTTCTAATATATCTATGAGGTTTTCTGATTTTCCTTGATCTTGCCAAGGTCATTTAATGTCTCCTTTTTGCCTATCTAATTCCTTTCTTAAATTCTCTCCTACATTCTCTAATTGTATTGAACTGAGTTGGATCCCAGAAACAAAATGACAGTGGACATCAAATCCATCCACCTCAAGGATGCCAAATGCCTATACCAGACATATGCTTCTTTCTTATTTTTGATCAAACCTTCAACTTCCTTTGTTAACAAGGATTCCTTAATCTTACCATCTTTGCTTCTTACCCTTAAAAGAACATGCTGACTCTGGTGAAACATCGTCATGCGTTAAGGGTGAAAGGTGAAATGTTTAAGGAGAACTTGAGGGGAAACTTCTTCATTCAGAGGATGGTGAGAGTGTGGAATGAGCTACCAGCAGAAGTGGTGAATGTGGGTTTGATTTTATCATTTAATAAAAACTTCGATAGGTACATGGGACGGTTCCGGTACAGGTCGATAGGACTAGGTAGATTAATAGCTTGACACAGATTAGATGGGCCGAAGGGCCTGTTTCTGTACTGTAGTTTCCTATTACTCTATGACTAAATAATTCTCTCAGACTGAAAGGAAAAATCAAATTGATACATTCTCCACGGTCTGTACAAATTTTCTGTGAAATGTACTATGTAGCATCACCAAGTCTGGGAGCAAACCATTTACATTTATTTATAGTCATTGGATGATGGTATGAGAAGGTTTGGTTAAGTAGCATGGGATGGTTTAAAATGGGAAAAGTTGACTCCTGTAGATTATGGAATGCATGAGCAGCCAGTCTGAAGAATTCTAGAAATACATTACCTATTCAAAATTCAATTTTATGTGCCCTTTAAATGTCATGTTTATTATTGGAGATTTTCAA